>NW_015150705.1:120667-133020 GCF_000732505.1 Cyprinodon variegatus
CTGACAGCTGGTCTCCAGACCTCCATCCGTCTTCAACTTTGAGAAGCTCCTCAAAATGTAATTGCTGACAGCTGGTCTCCAGACCTCCATCCGTCTTCAACTTTGAGAAGCTCCTCAAAAATCTTGACTTTTTTGGGGAACTTTTTCTTCAAAAGTTTTTCCTTCCACTCAATTTTCTGTTGTTATGCTAGCATTTAAAGCACTCCTCTTATCCCTATTAAGCAACTGTCACCGACAGTAGTTACTCAATACAGGGGTTCTCAAAGAGGAAAAATGGCAGGATGGTTTTCATAATCAATGGGGCATAATCCTACGGTATAAAGAGGTCCAAAATATATCATGAAACACATAGATGTGAAGTCTATTGAAATACATGATGCTCCATGAAAAAGATGATTTAACATTTTCCTAAGGAAATAATTCCTTTTATAATTATTTTAATATTAAAGAAATCCTCCATCCACTTTCCGTCACACTTATCCATGCTGGGGTCAGGAGGGGTGCCTGTGATCTCCAGCTGTCTACGGGCGAGAGGCAGGGTACACCCTGGACAGGTTGGCAACACACAGACAAACAGGACAAAAAAAGATTCACACACTCACACCTAAGGAGAATTTAGAGAAGCCAATAAACCTAATAGTCATGTTTGTGGACTGTGGGAGGAAACCAGAGTACTCAGAGAGAACCCATGCATGTTCAGGGAGAACATGAAAACTTCATGCAGAAAGATCCCGGGCCGTGAATCAAACCCAGAACCTTCTTGCTTCGAGGTAGCAGTGCAACCCACTGCTCCACCCTACAGCTATTAAAGAAACCAATAAAATATAAAATAAACAAATAGTTCAACTCTTCAGCTGAATCATTAAAAAAAAAATTAAGGAGATTTGTTAACCCAACCGCATCAATGGTTTATTAAAACAGAAGAACCCACTGGGAAGTGTAGAAACATCACTCTTGTAACCAGACAAGCGTTTAAGCCTCAGACTAATAGTCACCGCTCAAACTAGAGGTAATGGTTTCAAAACCGATTTGAATCATCAGTGGAAGAGCTTTCTACCGTGTCTTTTATATAGGAGATGTGAAAGGGTAAACAGATCCTGTAATTCATGTCTGGCAAGAGCCAGCGCTGAAATAAAGTGGAAGTGTATTAGAGTCTAAATGTGCACACGACGCACTCAAGAGGTAATTTAAAAGAAAACTTTAATATCCTAAGCAATGGGAGACATGCTGAGTAGGAACATAGAATTAGCGATGTCATGATGTACAAAACGTCTATGTGGAGATAAAAGAGCAGACATAAGAGCTGCTCAAAGATTTCATGTTTTCTGTGCGTTAAAAGCTGTTTGAGTTTGACTCGCATTTAATATTAGATGGTCAAGGAAAAAATAAAAACATTATGTTATTATTGATACAAAATGTATTGATGGGAGATTTTGACCATTCTTCCAGAAGCATTTTTTAGACGTGAAGGCCTGTTTCTCAGTCTCCAATCTAATTCATCCCAAAGGTACTCTATCAGGTTAAAGCAAGTTAAGTTCATCCACACCAGACTCTTCCATCCATTTCATGGACCTTGCTTTGGTAACTGGTGCAGACATGTTGGAGGAGGAAGGGAACAGATCCAAACTGTTCCGGGAGTATGGAACTGCCCAAACGGTCTTGGTGTGCCGAAGATTTAGAGATCCTTTCACTAGAGGTAAGGAGCAAAGACCAGCTGCTGAAAAACAACACCACACCATAATACCCCCTCCACCAAACTTTACACTAGGCACAATGCAGTCAGGTAAAGTACTGCTCTCCAGGTACCTATAAAAAGCAGACTCCTCCATTACACTTGTAGATGGAGATGCACATTTCATCTAGATGAAGACGGGTGGCAGTGTGCTTTACACCGCTGCATCCGAGGCTTTGCATTGCACTTGGTGATGTATGGCTTGGGTGCAGCTGCTCCACTAGGGATGTAAATAATAATCGTTTTGTCTCGATCCATTGATCCAACAAACGACGATCCGATGCATCGATACGTCCGCAAGAGTATTGATTCATGTTTTTTTTTTCCTCCAGCCTATTTTTATCCATTTGCTCCTGGGTGTAATTCTTCCTCCCGTGCAGCAGTGGCGCTAAACCTATTTTGTCCTCCTACCGCGCTTCCTGGTTATACTCTTACAGCAGTGTGTTGCAGTGAGCTTGACACAGACATTTTTTGATTTATGCTCAATATTGAAGCGTGGTCTGTGCTACACGCTGTGGGTCTAGATACGGAAGTGGGGGCGAGTTTAGTCCGACGACGGAGGCACATGAGGGCAAAAAAGAGTGGAGCTTAAAGAGGGTCCCAGCGTTCTCGTGCACCTCGCTCTTCTAGCGGCTCAAACTTTACTAGTTGTTTTCCGCAATCTTGGTCATAAAAACAAAACAAGCCGTCCTCCTGTCTGCAGTCAGCTACAATTTGGGAGAGGTGCAGCGGAGCGTCTGTGGAGGGGGCGGGAACGTCTTGAGCCGAGGTATTGAGTTGCACTCATTGCACTGATTTTGTGCAGTATTTTTTTGATGCAAAGCCTTACAGAATCTATAACGCAGGGGCATTATTATTTTTCAGTGAATGAGGTTTTAATAGGAATAGATGGAGTGCAACTTTTCTACTTCTGTGATTTGCTGTTGTTTCTCAAAAATAATGCATAATGATATTACAGCTTTCATTGATTTATTTCAAATTTGAAACATTGTCTAGCCTGTAAGGTGTTAAAAAAAAAAAATGAATCAATTAAATAATCGTATCGTGGTATATTCTTGAGTATCGAAAACAATCAAATCGTTGGGTCAGGAAATTGATACTGAATCGAATCGCAATGATGGATGTGATTTACACCCCTATGCTCCACCATGGAAATCCATCCCCTGGAGCTCTCTGTGCTCTGTTCTAGGATTAAATTGAAGGCCACATGAAGTTTGGAGGTGTGTAGAGAGTGACTCTGCAGAAAGTTGGCAAACTCTTCCCCGATTCTCCTTTATCAGTTTACATGGACTACCACTTTGTGGCCAAGCAGCTTCCTGAACACCTCCATTTTCTTCTCACACAGCTGACTGTTGAATATTTAGGTGTTGCAGAGGTGGAATCCTCTCACAGTTCAATGCTGACATTCACCAAGATCCTGAGAGCGACACAAATGTTTGTAGCCAAAGTCTTCGTGACTAGGTGCTTGAATCTTTACACCTGTAGCCCAGAAGGTCATTGGAAAACTAGATAATTTTGGTGGAACAGTGGTTAGTGCAGACGACCCATGTATGGAGGTCTTAGTCCTTGATGCGGGCGACCTGGGTTCGAATCCAACGTGTGGTCCTTTGCTGCATGTCTCTCCCCTTCTCTCATACCCCCTTTCCTATCAGCCTACTGTCCATAAAAACAAGCCACTAGTGCCGAAAAAACTCAAAAAAAACAAAACACTAATTTGAATGGGTGAGGTAAAAAACTTTGGCAATATATTTGTCCATGTTATGTTTTATGTTTAATCTTTCCTTGGAGTCTCTGCTGTAGTGGAAAGAGACGCTTCAACGACTTTCGGTGGATTTTAGAACCACAATACACATTTGTGACTAAGTCCAATGTTTTGGTGTATTTTTGTTTAATTTCAAACAGTGTAAAAAGAATTGAAAAAGCAAAAGAATGTTTAACGTTTTTCATCTTAAATGATGAAAAACAGCCTTTGTTATTACAGTTAAAACTGTATTGCTTGACTTTTTGTCAAAGTTATTTAAAAAAGTGGAGAGAAAAAAAACCCAGTGAAGGGGAAATTAAATTTAAACTTAAATATTGAAAAGAAATCCACCTGAAAATGCACAATAAAGAAGGAAACCTCTATTGTCTGATCCTGCCTTCGCCAACTTCTCCAAGATGGCCTAATTATGTTTCCACCAGAGCCCCAGCCTCTTCTCCAGGCCGCGTTGGATCCAAGAGACGGCCGAGGACGCTTCAGCGGTTCCACAGCTGGGTTCTCAGGCGAGGGCGCTCCATTTTCATTACGGTCCAGCCTCTCCGTGACCGCAGCGTGTCATTTGATTTCATCTGAATTAAAACAGGCCGTTTCATTCAGTCATTTCCAATCAGCGCTGAAAGAGGTAAGCAGGTGGCGTTCTGGTTTTAGGTTTTTCATTGTTGTCGTATTCAAACCCCACATGAGCTCCGTTTGTTAAAAGATGGAAGAAAACCTGGAATAAACACTTGGAGTAATTGGAGATAATTACCTCAGAGACACTGTTTGAAAGTATCAGCTGTATTGAGTAAATTGGGACATTTTTATCTAAATCTGATTGAATCTGTTTCCAGACAAAATAAGTTCACTTCTCAATTTTAAGGCTCAAATAAAAACAACAAAAATATTTTGTGCCTTTTTTTTTCTTTTAAATGTGAAAAGATTTGCTTCTGAAGACATTTATTTTTAATAATTATGACTAATTCAGTATCTTACCTGAACACGGACGACTTTCATGGGTGTAAAAAGAAATGCATTTTTCAGGAAAGGATTGCACTTGGATTTATTTTTTTTACATCATCTGCCCATCTTGTAGGTCCCCTCTGTTCGGAACAGACCCCCCCCCCCCTGCACGTTTGGGGCTATTCGCATGTGCAAAATGTTCTCTTGGCTGGACAGCAGAGGCGCGCGGAGCCTCCAAGGGCAACGTGCACGAGGCAGCTGGCTGGATCTGCTGTAGCCATTTAACTGGACAAGGGGCTGATAAATAATTCAGAGGGCCAGAGCGCAGGCCAAGCATGTCTCGTCAGACGCTAACAATCAAAGAAGAGAGGAAGAAGAGGGTAAGAGAAAAAGGAGCCAAAACATGCTCAGATATATCCAGAGAGAAACAGAGGCTAACTGACCTCCTTGTAACTCTGTTCTTAGTGCATAAGGAGCTGAAGGAGTCTGTGTACCAGAATGAGCTCCTATTAGAGCCTAATCCTCAGCGCCCACTGATGTGGAAGTGTTGGCCATGCGGGTTACAAATTATATTTCTGTGATAGAAGCTGTTCTGTTGGGCAAAACCTTCCATCTTTTCCCCCCCAAGGTGAGGAAACCCTGCACCTGCATTTAAAGCAGCCCCCGATTCATTCGAAAGATGGGGGCATTGGGGGAGGCTGGGGAACTGTAATCAGAGATGATGACTGTGCTGTGCTTAAGATTTAAAACAGACTTTGTTTCCTTTCCAGTCAACCATTTTTAATCTCCAAAGTGGTTGGGCTAGCTGGGTTTTGTGGCCTTCTAAAGAAATTTCAGTTTTCCTTTGTACTCAGGCCAATTTTCCCCCATTTTCAGGTAAAATCTCATATCAGATGACTTCTGGAAACGTTAGGGGTTGTTATCCTCCTGCAAGGTAAAGCTCCTCATATCAACTCTAAGTAGCTTCGCTCTACTTAATGAAGCAAAACATCTCCAAAGCATGATACTGCCACCACCCAGTCTCATCATAGACAAGGGATGTTCAAGGGGAGGGGGGACGTGCGGTTTGCAGTTATGTGTTTAACTTAAAGCTAATCTGTGGACAGGCTTACCCACCTGAGCTCTGCAGCCTTTCAAGAGAAATCCGGGGCTTCCTGGTTGCTTTCCTCATTAATATCCTCCTTGCCTTTCCAGTCAATTTACATCAAGATCTACGCCCTGATGGGTTTGTATTTGATACATATCACATAATGTTACCATGTGTCAAGTTGAATTATCCATTTAACAACCAATTTCCATTTAAGCTCTTCCAAAAACCCCAAAACTAACTGTATGGTTGGTGTTATTGCTGTGTGAAGTCTAGAGTTTTAATGTTTGGACACCAACGCCCCCTTTTGGCCTTGGCAACCTGGGGTGTCAAACCCATCTTTATACTGGCTCACTTCAACACTTCAAGTCTTAAAACTGGTCAAAATGGTAGGTTGTAGCTGCAAAAATGAAACTTTTGTTTTCATTATTCCCATTAAGAAAACAGCACAAGGTATTTCAAATAATGTTATAAATGTACCCTAAATACATTTAGCATTTTTAGTCACTTTGTACACTTGAAAAGACCATATGTCACAATTTTATATAATCAATATGTTCTATTTGGCTCTTGAGGGCCAGAAAAATTGCCATCAAGGTATATTCAGTTAGTTAGAGTTGGTGGCATAGCATTTTATTTGGGGGTATCAAAGGAAGGGGAGCTAGGATATGTATGCAATTGTCTGTAATCTTTTCTTGCCCAGGAGGAGAAGGGGTGCCCTCTTAGCAGAAGGATATCTGGAAGTAATAGTTCTGAAAATAAGCAAATAGCTGATGATCATTTTATGAGATGCATCAATTTTAGGCTGAACAACTAATTCTAAGCCAAAAACACTGAGAATTATCTTGTTGATGCTACAGTTTTAAGATCTGTTTACCCTCTTCAGCTTTTTAAATAACGCATTTCTGATATGTCTTTGATCAAACCTCTGCAGATCCAGTTTTGGACTGGTTGTCTGTTTATCTATTGGATTTAGGAAACTTATTTATGCCTAAATAAGCCATTATCTGCTAGCCTGGGTGCCATTCCGAACTTAGTCCCGCCCACAAGGTTTGAGGTCGGGAAGTTCGGTCTGGCATTGCTCAACAGTAGCGAGAGTATGCTAGCACAATATCTGGCAGGCCAATCAAATTGTCAGGGCGGGCTTTATACGATGATGGACAGATGATCAACAGTAACGTAATCAACCATGTCACCAAAGCACGCTTGGGTGACAACAACAATGGCTGCCGCTGGAGAGTTGAGGTGTGTAGATTCTGCTATTAGGTCTGTTCTAGAAGATATCGACAGCAAATTAATTTTAAAAGAGGAACAGAGAAACCTATCTAGAAGATAATCAAGGCTCATCTTCTTATTCTAGGCGTGCAACTGCACACTTTGATTTTTGTTGACAACAACTATGCTTCGCTTAACATATGTCACGCACTCCGTTGCTCTTATTGGTTGCAGGTCTATCCAATGGAGTGCAGAGGCATTTTTTTCCCTGGTTCGTTCAAAACACGCCCCATAATCACAGCTCTATGGAGCAGTATCAGACTCATATTCTGACTAGAATTGAGTCGGACTACGTCAGGCTAATTATCTTCTAGATAGGGTTCTAAATTACCCAAAAAGAAACATATTCCTTTGAAGATGACCAGATGCAGTTCATCTCACTTCATTTTAAATAGACTGCACATCCAAATGCGCTAGTTCTTAAAGCTCACAGTTCAAGGTTTTTTTTTTGTTGTTTTTTTTTTTATATCTATGTGACTCAAAGACATAAAATACCCCCATTTGAAGCGATAATGGACCAAACCAGGACCAGAAGCTAAATGCATAAAAATTGGGTATTTTATGAGGCTTTTAGAAAATTATTTGAAGAAACAATCAATAAATCATAGAACTAAACAGTCAGGTACACCTGTGTTAAAGGTGTTATTCATAGGTAAGAAACCAAAGTTTATTTGGGAAAAGATGGAGACATGGCCGAGTGTGAAAATCTGGGGGTCCAGGCCTTAAAACGGATAATCAAGAAGGCCGTGTTCAAAGGATTACTTTGAAAAACCTGCAGAAAGTTTGAAGAACTGATCCATCAAGAGCACTTCAAAAGATTGCAAGAAAATCTGGCCGCTGTGAGGAAAATAATGAAAAGGGCCGACTGCAAGTATTTGTGCTGAACTGGATATTTTAGTGATTAATTGAATTTCCCCTTTTTTTGGCCACTGTAAGGAAAAAAGGCTATTCTGTTTCTGTTTCTCAGCAGCCTTTCATCTCACAGGAGTTGATGTTGGTAGAGTTAGTGAATAGGGGGTGTGAGGAATTTATAACAGCCTCAATTAGATACATACTATAAAGAAATATCTATATATTTAATTACAAGTGTGCATAGGTAAGTGCTGGACAGCAGGGCCTCCAATCACCTGGGAGCTAACACTCAGCAATGCTGGGAAGCTAATTGAAAGTTGTCACAGGATTTCAAGCTGCTAAAGTAAGGTGGGTGATGAGGTTGGGGGTTAAATTACCAGTGAATGAGCGTCATAAATGATAAGTATGGAGAAAAGGATGGCTAAGAGACAGGGAGGCATGCATGGATATGGAGGGACTTGGTGAGGAAAGGGAAAAACAGGAAGAAAGGCTGACAGTGTTGCAGTCGGCTTCAATTAATGTTTGCTTCTATCAAAGAGGAGCCAGAGCCGTCTCACCTGGTGAGGAACTCCACAACAGCGTCGCCCAGGAACTCCAGTCGCTCGTTGTGATTGATCCTGGAGGTGGAGGGGAGGATAGAAAAAAAGAACAAAAGGTGGAGATGTGAAGACGGTCGTAGGGAACAAAGACGTATGCAGCCGCTGACTGGATCTGAGAATAACTGCAGCTCATTTCCAGTCATAAGCGGCTCTAAAAATTAGCTCATTCCGATTCCCCCTGAGATACGCCTCCGTCCCACAGCTAGAGTTAATTTTCTTGTCAGCGGGCCTGCCGGGTGTATTAATCACATAAATCGCCCCTCTGATTGCGCCTGTGGTCAGTGATGGTATGAGCAGATATAAGCCAGCGGGCGGCCTACCTGGAGGGAGAGGGGTCATCCTGCCCCAGACGGGACATGATGTTAATCAATGTGTTGATTCCTGGAAAGAAACGATCCGCCAGAGGGAAGAGTGTTAATGGTGGACAGAAGAGACAAAGAAGAACACTGATATTTACATGCACTGTGAAGACATTATATCCCTTTAATGAATAACCATAAATCTGACTTTAGGTCAACTAGGATTACCTATATGATCAATTTCCTCAGCAATTTATACTATGATCATGTCTCTACGAGCTTCGCATTAGTTTGGTCTAATTTCTACCCGCTTCCCTGACCGAATATAAACTGTATCAGGTTTCTAGATCTCTGCTTTTATATTTGCACTGATAATAGAGCTTTGTGATGGCCACTGACTTTGTTGCCGCTAAGCTACTTTCAGGTTTGGTGCTTTGTCCATCCGTGAGAAACCAAACTTTAACTTCCTACATCATGGTTTTTTTTTGCTTTTTTAATGAAATCTGTTCTGTATTTGACCATTCTGCAAGAAAAGGAACCCCTGCTCAACATGATGCTGACACCCCTGTGCTTAACAATGGGAATGGTACTCTTCAATCTTGGGTTCCTTTGGAGAAAGAGAAAAGGTCCCTGAGTGAGTCTCTAAACTCTAATGTGGTGCTTTTTTTTCTCTAAGGATTCTCTAAGGAAAAGTTTGCTTTTCTCTCAGTGGCCTTTCACTCCATGTCAGACCACGTTATGTATCACTGCCATTCATGGTGGGCTCTTTGCCTTGGTACTTGGCATGCCTTGCCAAACCTTTTCCTTTTCGGTTTGGGGCAGAGTCACATATTTTTCACAAAAATACATCAACCTCTTGCTGTGTATATGTTCTGTTATGTATAATATCTAGATGTTCCCGTGTTGCTTGCTATTGGAGCAGTAGCTAATCTGTAGCTGAGAGAAAGCGGCTGGATAAGCCAATCAGGAAGGCCAGCTCTGTGATTGGATGCCCTCTGGACTCAGTGCAGGAAGTGGGAAACAAAAGGATCCTAACTAAATGAACATCTCTGTTGGATAACATCTCCCACCCCATGCATGAAGCTGGTGCTGAACTGGAGATCTCCTTCTGTGACAGACTGCTGCACCCTAAATGCACCAGGGAGCGTTATCACAGATCCTTCTTCCCAGCAGCTTTAAGACTCTATAACCACCACTGTTCCCATTAATAAGTTGTTACATTCTTGTTGATTTCTGCACAGTTTCAACCTTAGTCAGTTAAATAAAATTCTGCTGTCATTCTGCACATCTGATGTTGCTGCTAATTTCAAATATCCATTAATATAAAAATTTTCCTATCTATATATTGGTTATTTATTATCCAGTTGCACAGCATTTCTATTGTTAAAACACTACAGTACAGTATTTTATTGTTTGTCTTTTAACTTTTCACTATTATGTTATTCTTATACATTTTTCTAAGGTCCATATTTGTGTGAAAATTGTTTTTTTAATTGGTATTCGATTATCTTGGTGGATTTGCACAAGGCTAAAATGTCTGACTACTGCCTTAAAATACATCTTCCTCCGTTTTAAACTTACTGCTTTAAAATGGAGGCAAACTTTCCAGCTCACACATACATGACAAAGACATTTAGATTTTCCCAAATGATATAAAGGCACAGTGATCTTAGTGTATGTAAACTATGAAACTGCAAGGAAATATCATGTTCTCTCAGCCATCTGAAATTCAGCAATTAGTGATTTCATGGTAATCCTTAAGTATCATGATTTTATGTCAGAGTTTAAAATGGTTACAGTTTTCTCAAAGTGTCTGGAAACATCTGCCTTTAACTATACATGCAGCGATGCCCACCTTTTTTCCTCATGTACATGTGGTGGACCTTTCTGTCGCCATATTTGGGCTGGCGGATGCCACAGTTGGAGAGCGAGTTGCGAGCGTGATCAGGATTCATGCCAAAGTTGAGGTGGTGACTTGGGTGAGTCATTGCAAGCTGAAAGGAAGAATTAGCATATTATTCACTCTACTTTTTTTGCAGTTGAATTATCAAACTAACTGGAGTTTCAGAGTTTTAGTCCTTGCATTCAGGGGAGTTGGTCATTTCAGGCAGCTCTAAAACTTCAGCTGCAGCGTTGACCCATACAGAGTTCAAACAAATGGAGCTCGCTGTTAATAGTTTCCTCAGTGATTCACATTTTCTCTCCTCACAGTCCAGGTTTTATTCCTCTCTACTCACCATGTTTAGAACTTTAAATTGAAAAGTTTATTTCTAACATGGGAAAACGGAGCTCATATTATACAGATTCATCACAAACAAAATGATGATTTGAAAAGAGTTCCTGTAGTTTGAAAATTAAAACTAACTGAAACAAAATTCTGCTCTAATAGATCTAGATTACTCCATAATGTTGTTTTTAACATACGTAACGGCACATTATTTGCAAATTGGCACGTCAAGCCAATTAGTAATGAGATTTTTTTTGCTTTTTTTGCAGCAGTGCACTTTTTGGGCTACTGTAGTTCAGAGTGACATCAGCCCGTCCCTTTTTATTCTCAGAAGTCGATTCAAAGATGAAACTAGCAGAATGGGAAAAACCACAAGCTGCAAACATTTTGCGTGTTAAGTTTCACTGTTGAACATCAGGTTTCATAGCTTGGATTTAGTCGTTTTTTGAATTAAGATCTATTCCAAGACAGGATCAGCAAAATACGCAAAAAAACTGAAGGTTTTAAAAGTAATTTCTATAATTTCTTATTCGTTTTTATGAAATTAAAGGGATCAAATCTGATTTGTTATTTAAAAAAGTAGGTCAAGGTACTCCACAGTACATAAACTCAATAATTGGTCTGGGGTCCTTTCATGTGATGTCAGTAGGCCAAGATTTATATTTTCTGCTATGCTTTTTTATTTTATTCAGTTTTACCTACCCACATAAAGCATTCTGATCAGTCTTGATCTCACTTTTATTTATTTAACAATCTACTTATTTTTTGCTTTAAAGTTTTCAATTACCATCCAAGAAACCAGGTCGTCTGCGTGTGCTGCAGTTGACTCAGATATGCCCCCCCCCCTTCCGCAGAAAATCTGGTGCACCCACCCAAAATTGTAGGTGACCGCAGACAGTGCCACAGATAGCATTGCAAGGAAGAGAGAAAGGAGGCCTCTGATTGGTCAATTCTACATCTGTTCTACACTATGTGTATTTCCTGTTTGGTACCTAATGGCAGAAACTCTGGCTGCAGTGCCGTCCACAACGCCTAGTGCACCGCGGACACTATCCCGGACACCGTACAGGATGCTAGTTTGTTGTTCTGTGCGACGGTCCGTTGGTTTGCACTCGAAGCCAAAACACACAGCGCCAAGGCCAGTCTTTTGGGAACACTCACAGGTGAATTGTGTGTCGTCCGGCATTGGATGAGGGTTTGTAGACGAACAAGGCGAACACGCTTGTCAAACCGATACACGGAGACCCACAATCGTATCTAGTTCGTGATTGTCCCTTCCGGCGTTGTGGCGTGGAATAACAGCGCAGACCACGCTTCAAAATTGGGCATAAATCAAAAGTACCTGTGTCATACTCGCGACAACCTAACTGCGACCCACTGCTGCAGGCATATAAAAAGCCCTTGAGCCTCTAGTGAAGCTGGTGCCAGGGTCAAGGTTGTAAATGGAGGGGAAGAGAAAAGTGACACAACAAGTTATAATGTCCATCTCAGTTATTGATTGTTGCCCGCTACTCTTTTGAATAGGAAGACTGCTTTCTTATTTTACTTTGAACCATTAGCTTGGCATAATGAAGGACTTGACTT
>NW_015150705.1:135057-141229 GCF_000732505.1 Cyprinodon variegatus
TTTTCAGTGTTGTGCTGGGATGGAATTGGTCTTTGGATTAGTGGTTGGTTGGGATTTGGTTTTGACTGGATGTGTGTTTTAATCAATTCAGCGAATGGAATGTTGTTGGCTAGATAAGAGTGGCAAAGATTGGTAGGTGGATGGAACAGATTGGGGTGGGCTGGTTTATGGTTTTAATTATTATTTTTGGTCAGGTGGGAGAATACAACTTGTGTTTGACTGATTGGTGGATTGTATAGGTTGGACCACCTAAAGGGAGTGTTTTTTTTCCAGAAGGTTATGTGGGATGGATGGCACCAGGTTTTTAGTGGGTGGTTGAATAAGAACCTTTTGTTTTTAAATTGATTTAACTTTGTCAGGGTGGATGGGAATTTCATTTGGGAAAGTGGGGAATATGAGCAAGAAGGAATTTTATTTATTTCTTTTTTAAAAGTATGGATAGTTGGATGGTTAGATTGGTGGGTGGGTGGATGATGACTGTGGCTGGAAGGATTGAAATAAAAAATACAATCTTGCAATGTCTTCCACTTCATTTGCTTGTCTCGTTTCCTCCAAATAAAATCGAAGAAATGTATCTCTACCCCTCTCCATCTGAAAGCATCTTTAATTCTTCATACCAGATGGCCAAATGCTGCAGAAAGCTAAAGGCTGTTTGCCAATTCTATAAACTGCAAATGCATTTCAGTTACAGCTCCAAGATAGAAAATCTGAGGTCATCTTTCAAATTGTCTTTTCCAATGAGACAAATGAATAAGAACACAAGGCCAGATTAAAAAATACGCTAACATAAATTGTGTTTCTTTTCAGTTTGTAAAGCAACAATATTAAGAAAACAAAGAGAGAAGTATTTCATAAGAGTGGCAACATAAAATTTTCATTAGCCAAGGTATAAAAGATATGCTCATGATATGATGGGAATATATACATATTAACAAGTTAAACACAACAGTAGGCTAACACAAAATGTTTTTATATGATTTTATCTAATTGAATAAATAAAATAAATAAAATTAAATAAGTCAAAAAGGTTGCCTTTATCTCCTTAAAGCGCCCACCCAATTTGAAGTAATGCTCGCCTCTACTCTCTCTAGAATAGGAGAATATTAAAAAAGGTTTACTACAAAAGATTAAGGATTTTGAACCTCGGACATCAATAAGGTTTGCTACTTTCAAAGGCATGCCAATAGAAAAAGATGGCGACACTGCGACTCTAAGGGCAAACAAGGTTGAACGGGACAGTGGGCTTGTCGCTCTGCGACAGGAAAAAGTCACTAGAGCACACCCTCGATAAGGTAGTACGAAAACTCCTCTTCCTGGAAGATGAACTGGCCAAAAAGGACAAGGAAATAGCAAATTTGGTGGAGATACATCAGCAAGAACTGCAAAAGCAGGCCGACAAGCTTACAAGCATGAACAGTATTGTAGCTCAGCTTGCTTTGTGGCCTTTTAAGATTCAAGATTAACAGCATCGCCAAGAAAGACAATCAGGTCTAGAGAGCTGTTCTTAACAAAATTTCTTTTTGTTGACACGTGTGTATATAAAATGACAAAATAAAATAGGTCTAAGTCTCTAAGTCTAAACATTTGAAACTTCTATAAGAGTTCTGAATACTTGAATGGTTTAACAGTTTCCTCAAATTGATTGCGTTAAAAAAAAAAGGGGGGGGACAACTAAAAAATATAAATCATTGGGTATTAAAGAAATTAGAAGCTTAACTTCAAACCTGAGGGCTTCAGAAGTGGCGACTTTAATAACAGAGGTATAGTGGCCTAGCAGGAGTTTGGAGAGGCCCTGAACAAAGACTACCGTCCGGCCTCCAAGCGATTCCGGCCAACTGTCCAGCAACTCCCAAAGGGGAAGCAGTGCTTTGCACTGTTTTCAGTGGGGGTGGAGAGCTGATGACCTTGAAAGAGGACATTGTTGGACTGTGGAAGGAATACTTTGAGGATCTCCACAATTTGACTGACACGGCTTCTGTGGTGGAAGAAGAGACGGAGTGCTCGGTACTGGATTCCATCATCATCCAGGATGAAGTCACCGAGGTGGTCAAAAAACTCGTCACTGGCAAGACTTCGGGGGAGTACGACATCCGCCCTGAGTACCTTAGAGTTCTGATGTGCTCTAGCTGTTGTGGCTGACATGTCTCTTCAACATCATGTTGAAGTTTGGGACAGCGCCCCTTGGCAGCCTGGGGTGGTGGTTCCTCTGGTGGGACCAGAGGGTGTGTTCCAATTATAGAGGGATCACTCTTCTCAGCCGCCCCAGAAAGGCCTATTAGGATGCTGGAGAGGAGAGTCCGGCTGATTGTCGAACCTCAGCTTCAGGAGGAGAAGTGTGGTTTTCGTCCTGGCCGTGGAACAGTGGCCCAGCTCTAAAGTCTCTGCAGGCTTTGCAAGGGCATTTGTGAGCATTCCCAACCGGTCCACATATATTTTGTGGATCTGTAGAAGGCATTCAACCATGTCCCTCGTGGTGCCCTGTGAGGGGCGCTTTAGGAATATGGAGTTGGTCACCCTTTACTAGGGGCCATCTGGTCTCTGTACAAGCGCAGCAACAGTTTAGTCGACAGTGCCGTTAAAAAGACGTACTTGTTGCAGGGGCATGTTGGGCTCAGACAGTACTGCCCTTTTGTCATCGGTCCTGTTCATAAAATTAATGGACATGATTTCTAGGTGCAGCAAAGGGCAGGAGGGGTCTGGTTTGGGGGCCAGCGGATCTCGTCACCGCTTTTTGCAGACTATATGGTTCTGCTGGCTCCCTCCTGCCAAGACCTATAGCATGCACCATGGCGGTTCATAGCCAAGTGTGAAAAGGCCAGAATGAGAATAAACTTCTCCGAGTCCAAAGCCATGGTTCTCGACCAGAAAAAGATGGCTTGTCCCCTTCCAGTTAGAGGAGAGATCCTGCCTCAAGTGGAGTTTTTACGGCACTAGTGGCTCGTTTTTTCGACAGTAGGCTGACAGGAAAGGGGGTACGAGAGAGGGGGACAGACATGCTGCAATGGACCACTTCTCTGCATCGTGGCCTGGGTCTGCATAAGAGATGCATAAGGTGAGGAGCTCAGTCATTCAGGAGAGGCTCGGAGTAGAGCCTCTTCTCCTCCACATTGAAAGGAGTCGATTTTTGGTACCAAATCAGGATACATATCCGATTTGGTTATAAAGCATCTTTAGTCTCTCAGTCATCCGGGCTTTGACTACTCATTGAAATGGAATCTTCTTCAGCACAGCAGTCACTGTTCCACAAAAAAACACAGAATTCTGTCCTTTTAACGATCTTGTTTTTATGATTTGATCATACTGTCGACAGCTTAAAATAACAGAGAAATGCCAACATCTTCTGTAAACGTTAAGCTATTGTCTGAAGTGGACACTGCCCTACACATGTTGGTCGTGCTGGGACTGTGAAACTTTCAGACTGGATTATGAAATAAATGCTGGACACATTTAAGTAGCAAGAAAAAAAAAATCTGAAAGAAGCCCTGCAGTCTGAACGATCCCAACAGTCTCACAATTAAGAAATACCAACAAATCAGCATAAAGCTCCTAATTCAATGCAATGGCAGGTTGATGAGTCTCACCAGATCTGCTTCCAGCTGGTAATCCTGGTGGGAAAATAACACAAAAATGTCTTCATAAATTTTATTTCATAGCTCAATTTGAGCAAGTTACCAAATGCCTTTAGAGCAGTCTCTTCCCACCAGAAAACTCTGTCAGTTTATTACAAAACCCCTTGCAAGTCAACACAACACATTACCAGGTATAACAAGAAGTTGCTTCAAAGCTCTGTACATCTTTAACTCATACTTTTCTTTAACTAGATTTAATGCTTACAATAGGACTTTTTACAGTACCAAAGTGAGCAACCAATGATGGGTCAGCAACTGTTCCAAGGAAATGAGGAGAGGGATATCCTTTGTAATATTGGATGCTGTTTGTCTGAAAAGTAATGGCTGATATTTTTGTAAGCTGTTAAAAAAGCTGGAATTCCAGGTAATATATCCCTCAGGGTAGCACATGAGTCAATTTTCAGCTTTGTTTGAGGAGGAAGAGAAAAAAAAAAAAAATAATGCTGTGCCTAGAAAGACTGCCGTAGCTGAATATCTCAAACACGCCAAGGGGGAAAAAGGGAAAAAGATAAAGCTCAGAAGGATATGTCGAGCCTTTATCAATCTTACATTAGGAGAATGTTAATCTCATCCAGAAAAAAAAAAGAAAAGAAGAAACTCCGACTTCCCCCCCTGGGCTTGCGTTTCAAAATGCTTGTCTCCTTTCAGCCAACTTCAAATCAATTTCAGGCTCCAATGAGATATATATGTAAAACTCTAACAGAGAGCTTTCAATATTTATAGTTACTCAAGAGGCCCTTAGCTTTGTAACATTTAAACAGAGAAATGACAAATTTAAGAGCTACTGTGTTTTGATGTTTTTTATGTGAGGTGGAAAAAAAAGCAAACCTGACGTGACACAAGTAGAAATCCACCAATTTCCAGCTCTGAGTTAAAAGTTTCACACACATAAAAGTATGCCTTTCGATCTCCACTCTCCCACTGTGCAATGCCAGACGTGTCAATGACTGCCTACCACACAGCCTCAAGTACAGAGCAGGAGATCACGTCAAGAAAAACAAACCAGCTGTTGTGTGAACCGTGCAAGGAACAACAATGTTAGAGTTTAAGCTGATTGGTATCGGCAAATATGCCTGTGCATGTAATGATTGCCTATAGAGAGGCAGTGATTTAAATCCAGTGATCAGCAGCTGCACTACTGCCTTCAGCAAAACAGAAAGTAAAAGTCAGTTCTTAAAAGCCAGCAGGAGAACTTGAGTTGAAACAGGGAAAGTGAAAGGCAACCACCACTCAATATTTAGAGAATAAAATATTAGTTTAGATAATTCGGAAGAAACCCAGCCTGACTTTGCTTTGTCCAGCTATGATCTGAAAGAACAGAAGATCAGAGTTTAAGTTATGCGTTTCCATTATTCACACATTTGTGTTAACTTTTAAAAACCATCCAGCTGTGGTTCGTTTTCAGGACTGTCCAATAAAACCAAACCACAGAGCCAGAAAAAGAAGATGATCGGTTCAAATGAAGATTTTTTTTTCCCCACTTAAGATTCACCACTCGTTCATTTTCAGCATTGACTCGCCTCATTATTTAGATAGTTCAAATCTTCTTAAGCTGCTTTCTGTAGAGACTTTATCAGCAGTTCATATCCTACATGAAAGACAACCCTCTTATCTTCTACACCCAAAATGAATGAATCACTTTTCCTACCAACCAATATTCTTAAAAGCTATCCACCTTCTATCCTGCAAACCTTTTACCTGAGGTGGTGGCATTAATAAAGCCAATCCAGAAAAATACTTAGTAGCATTTGTTATAAAACCCAAACTAAGATTTAAAATGTGTTTATGAATCTGCTGCAGCCCATACTATATCACAATATTTAAATATATCTAAATGTATGGATGTAATTTCGATTGGATGTTATATTTTAGTATTAAGCCTTTACATTTTGCATGCCTGTAATTCATTATAGACCAGTTTAAGGCCTTAAGAGTGAGGAGGACATTGTAATAATAGAAAAGTGAGAACAGACATGAAGATATTGGCTAATCAATCAATATAGTTATTGAAATATTTATTTATCAACAGTGATGCATCAACTTGTTATCCCGATATCTCCCTTTTTGGAAGAAGTGTCATACTTGGAAATCCAGCTGTCTAAAAATGTTGAAAGTTGAATTAGAGGATTCCCTTTTATTTTTTGCTGTTGCATCCACTTTTTTTTAAAACAGGGTTCCTACAGCATAAGGCAAGTTAAATTCAAGACTTTTTAAGACTTTTTAATGCCAGTTGAAATAAAAATTTAAGACCAAATTCACCAGAAACACAAGAAAAACCCGCTTGCGACAACTTAACCTAAAGGTTTATTTTAACATAAACATCTGCACCAATGTTTTAAATTTTTAAAAGCTTCCCATACAGGAAGAAAGCTAAAAACACACAAATAACAGATATATTTGAACAATTATTTAACTGAATTCACAAACTTTGTTTTAGCAGGGAACAAAACAAATCAGTTTTAAAGCCACAACATAACCAGTGCTAAGTCTTTTTCAGCTATTTTTCTTTGTATCGTTTTCTTAGTATGTTTGATTTGGTGATA
>NW_015150705.1:141419-162150 GCF_000732505.1 Cyprinodon variegatus
GAGCTTGAATGACTTATTGCACAAAATCCACTGAGCCTCATGTATGTTCCCTGGTTTTAGCCATGGAGAAAACTCTTGGCTGGAGACATTTTTGGTTACATTTACACTTGCTCATATTTTACAGACAAAAAGTTAATGGCGCATCTCCCAAATGTCCCGGCCGCAACGCTTTTATTGGTTCCGCTATCAGGACGGAACCAATGGCGAGCAGTTATTTATTTATTTTTTTTTATAATAAAAAAAAAAAAAGGTCAATTTTAACGTTTTATTTCGATTACAAAATAAATCGTGACAAACATAATCCTATTTATGATGTTTTAAAAATTAAGACCTACAAAAGACTGATTTAAGACATTTTAATACCAATTAAGGCCTTAATTTTATTATAAAGAATTCAATGCCTTTTAAGACTTTTTAAGGACCTGCGGGAACCCTGTAAAAGCTTCAATATCACAGGCAGAGAACCAGGCCCACAGCATGATGCTGTTATCACCATGCCAGGGTCTTGGTTCAGTCTTAACCACTAAAATACAGTGGAGCCCACTGGATGACATATGATCAGCAAAAAAACACAAAAGGTAGACTTTATATCAGCAACAATTTGAAAAAAAAGTAAAAGGGGCCTTGCAGACCGCTCGCAATTCTTCGCAACTGCGCCTCACACTGTCTGAAAAAGACGAGTTAGGGCTGAAACAATTAATTACCGTAGTAATCGATTCATCGTTAAATGGGGGTATGGAAGCTCCAAAACATGCATTTAGTTGACAGAGCAAGCCATTTAGTGCAGTAACTATGCCAAGATTGTTAAAAAAAAAAAAAAGTCAATATTCTGCAATAAACGTTATCGTCTGTCAATATGCTCTATCCAGAACTCCTCAAGGGGAAAAGTTTTAGTTTCACCTGGTTTAATTTAGTAAAAAATCTTCTTTAAGAAATCTTTGGCTATCTGATTATTAATTAATTAATTAATTAAAAAAGTAATCGACAGATAATTGGATTTATATAGTAATTGTTAGTTGCAGCTCTGGATGGAACAGAGGTCTACTTTGGTCAAACCTATGCAACAGTCATCTGCATTATTGTTTTTTTTTTTAAGGTGACTGAGACTTTTTGAAAGGCGCTTCTAAATAAAATTTATTATTGTGGAAGAAAAGCTGAAATCTTGTTTTAGCAGTAAGTTCAGTTTTGAGTTTACTGAAGGACCGGCTGGATTGAAAGCACCACCTTGTCTTTTCAAACGTCTCAACATCCTCGCTGAACTTTTTCGCATGGAGAAAAGCAAACTTGATTTTAAAACAGAAGCTGACATTGTTGTAAGGCCCCCTTTATTTTGGACAGGTATATGGATGTACTTATAGCTTCAGTTAATTGCCATTTATAAGACTTGGAGGTTTCTGGGTTGCTCCTGATCAGCAGTCCTGTTTTTGTCATTTCCTTTTAGGTAAAAGTTCAGAAATGTGAAAATTATATTTGACTTGGTGTCATTAAAGGGCATAAATCCTAATCAGAGCAAATTAAACCAACAACAAGACACGTTAGAATATTCCTAATTTTTCAGCCAGGTGTATCTAAATAACTCACTTTCCAAGGTTTAGGCAAAGTTAGTTAAATTTCAGAGTCCACCATAATTCATTCAAAGAAGGCCACATTTAACAAAAGAAAGTTTTCGTCTAACTTTTTATACTATTTTTCAAAAGTACGTGGGTTTAAAGAATAGATCTTTGAAATGATTCTTTGGTTTGTTTAAACTATTGAATGAATTTACAAATGAGCGGCTTCTGCCATTGTCTTGGGAGAAGGCCACTTATTTCCAACCTTGACAAATTTCTCACCTCTAAGCAGTGAACCAATCAGGCTGAACCGTGTGGATGGGACTCATTTCAGAAACTCACAAAGCATGGTCCAACAGTTTCAACATCGGCCATGGGTTGGATCAATTCAGCTGATTTTTCTTTTTATATGAATGGAGGAATGGTCTTTAGAAACAACTTTCTATACTATAAAAATAACAAACATGTGAAAAACAATGTCTTTCCTCCGTGTGTGCAGCTCAGTGAATAGGATCTTTAAAATATTTCTTTATTTCATTGCAAACAGGGAACATCATATAGATCTGATTCTTACAGACAGATTTCAGTTATATTCCTTTGGTAAACTATGGACTTAAATACATTAAAGTATGTTTTTAAAGTTAAGGTTTGAAGGTTGAATGAAAAGTAAAATGTTTTCCAAACCAGTAAAAGATTACTAACATAATGAGTCACAAAAATAATCCCACAGGCACCCATAACGAGGGCTACTACTGTTACATCCCTCATGTTAAGACATTCCTGCACCAGAGACTGGACATAAAATGTTACATTGAGTGAGATGAGAAAAAATAAATAAATAAATACTGTAATGTTGCTGGTATGAGATGCTCTTATTAGATAAAAGCAAAGTTTGCATTCAATTTGGAAATCATGCTTTGTGAGTCTGGAGAGGTGCCTGATCCACTTTATTTGAGGTCCTGAGTAAAGATGTCTGCTCAGGTTGTCAAAAATATGGATACTCTGAAATGTATCAAGACCTAAATACTGTATCTGGAGAGAATAGTCGTTTGCCATGGAATCGATTATAAAGACTGGGGTCTTTTTTGCAAATTTGCGGTTAATTTTAGTTTCATGAGTATTTACTTTTATTTGGCTGCCTTGTTTTTTATTTATAGGCACCCATATTTAGCTAGCATCTGTGATTCTGTTAAAATGGCCTCTTCCATCTAAAAAAATATATTTTTATACCTCATTATTTGCCATTTTATTTAATCTCCATCGCATCAAAAATGGTATTGAGTGTTGAATATTTTCCTTGGCAACTATATAGAGTTTCAGATCGAAATGGTGGAGGTTTTAGAGGATAATAATAATTATAATTGAACTTTATTGATCTCATATTGGAGAAATGTACCTCTGCATCTAACCCATCCCCTCGGGGAGCAGTGGGCTGCCATCGTGGGGCGCCCAGGGAGCAGCGTGGGGTTAAGGGTCTTGCTCAGAGACCCAGAGTGGCAGTCTGTGGGAGTGAGTTCTATGTCCTAACCACCCAGCCACCACTCCCAGCTAAAAACAGATTCTGTTTCATTTTGTTTTTCCCTGGAGAGTGTGATACCAGCTCACAAAGCGAAAGGCACCAAACAGAGCTTTAATGACCATGGTAGCTCTGCACTGACCTAAACCCCAAACAGAACCTATAGGGTTCTATACAGAGGAAAATCAGAGACCCTACAACCAATGATGCAGATGAGCTGAAGGCATCACCTCCATAAATGCTGTAAATCATGCATAAGGAGTATTCAATGCATACTGACATACTTAAAAGCTCCCTATATCTGGATTAAACATCAGCGTTTTATTGGTCTGATCTAATTTTTTTTTTTTAACTAAATTCTAGCTCCTCATCGTCTGTTAACTGTAATTAGCCGACATAAAAGCTGGAAATATATCCGTCTGTGTGTAATGGATCCATTTATGAGCTTCGCTTCAGTTTATTAAGATGCACCTCAGGAATATGAAGAGATATTGGAAGCCAACAGTGTGGTTTTGAGGGCAGCTCAACTTCAGAGCGACATCGCTACCACATGCCACAGAACAGATCTGAAAACAAACAAAACACCCCTGTTCCCTCACAGCCCACATGCATGGGCTCACAAACAAAAGCTCACAGCATCAGAGCTCAGGCTGAAGACTTGTACGCTTAAATAATTGAGGACTTCAGCGATGCCTCTCGCTCTATCAGCATGGGTCAAAAGTGAAGAATGGCGATGGAGCAACAGGGGCTGGGTGGGATTACGATGGTTCGCTGGATGTGAGGGACTCGGGGATGAATGCGTGCCTCAGAAACCCACAGCCCTCCCCAGCTTTAAATGTTAAATGTTTAACATGGAGGCTCTCAGAAGAGGAGCTTCAAAGAGCCGTTGCTCCTCTGCAGGCGGGTGGAGGGAAGCGTTGAGAGCAAACTCCATCAGGCTGGATTTTTCACTCCAGGATCATTGTGTTACTCTCTACTTCTTCATCAGGTGTATCGATTTCCCAAAGAGTTAAATGATCCCACAGAAAGCTGATGTATTCTAGCCGTTATATAATATCTTCTCCTTGATTTACAGATAGGCTGTTATTGAACATTAAAGAGCATTTGCTGAGAACATAGATTGATTCTGCACGGAGCCGCCCAGCTGACGGCTTTTCCCTAGATGATCAACAACTTTCATCTCCGAGGAATAAAAGAGTGAAAAAGACCCTTTAATGGGAGAACAGCTTATAACGCTTTTCCACTAGAAAGAAACCGAAGCTTAGAAATCCAAGAAGAAACATTTCTTCAAGCAAAACTACAGAAGAAGCAAAGATGTTAAAGTTGGATAATGACCAATTAGAAATGTCCCCCTTTAATTAAGAAATGCTTAAAGTAGAGCTTATAAAGAGGGAGCAGGAAATAAAATCCAATTTTCAGAGAATGTAAGGAGTGGTAGCTGTCTTGTGATTGACTTTCTAAGGCTTAGAAATTTCCCTACAGCACTTTTAGATTGACTGTAACTCTTTCCTCTGTGGAGGAATTGCTGTTTTCTTACCTCTTCAGCACTGTCTTAACATAACTCCACAGCAGGAAACACACCCACTTCATTGATTGATTTATTTTACAGCCCTGCTAACACTTGCTGCTGATCAACGCCGTTCAGATTGGGGAGCACTCTGATTATTTTCTGGGTGAAATAGAGTTTAACGTCATCCTGATTGTTTACTGTGGCGAAGGCCACAAGGTCTGCAAAATCTTTCAAAAAGTAGACAAAAGAAAAAGAGTCCGTTTAAAAATACTTAAACTTTGGAAAGTAATAATTTCAGCACTTATAGAGAAATGTGCAATGTATAATGTGCAATGACTATTTGACACCCATTGCAAGTAAATAAATATGCATGTATATAAATACCCATGTAAACACCCTGTGCAATAACCCTGTATAATCATCCAATCAATCATATGTGGACGCACTGTATATACTGTATAAATCCCATGCACCATTTCCTTCCTTTGACACATTATTCTTCTTTTTTGACTATTTGAGCTGATGTAACGAGTACATTTCTCAACTGTAAGATCAATAAAGTCAATTAATTAATTAATAAATAAAAAAAAAATATATATATATATATCAGCAATCAGAATAATTTAATTTCGCTGACGTTCCTTTTTCTCATGCTGATAACCAGAGGTGTCGAGTAACGAAGTACAAATACTTCGTTACTGTACTTAAGTACACTTTTTAGGTATCTATACTTAATTTTCTTTCTATTTCTGACTTCTACTCATTACATTTTCACACAACTATCTGTACTTTCTATTCGTTACATTTTTAAAACAAACGTTACTCGTTACTCTTGGCTTCGGTTTAATGTTTATAAATATTTATTTCACGTCATGTGCGCCATCCAATGCAGATCATTGGCTCCATCCACATCTAGTGAAAACTAGTGAAATTGGATGAGTCATATAACGCAAACACTCATTGGTTAGCTAAAGGAAATCATCAGAAGCAAGCAGGTGTTCTTCAAACTGCAAACGTGAATTGTCTATGCCATGCTACAACGTAGGATTCAGAAAAAGATGCTGAAATGTCTGAAAGGTCGGACACAGGCGAGAGCGTATCGGGAGATGGAGACCAACAAGACCTCCCTCATCCTTGGCCCTATCTCAGAGAATTTTTCGAAATAGTCGAAACATGGAGCTTTCAGTTCATATAGTTGCGGCTGTTTGTTTTAAAGGTTACTTTATACTTTTATACTTTAAGTAGTTTTTGGAGCAAATACTTTTTCACTTTTATTAGAATAAAGAGGTCAAGTTGATACTTCAACTTTTACTGGAGTGTTTTTTACTAAATCTACTTAAGTAACAAATGCGTGTACTTGTGACACCACTGACGATAACGAAAACTGACGAGGTATAAAAGGATCATTGATGACAAAAAACATGACGACTCATGGGTGAGTATTCGTTGATGGGAGGAGACTAAATAAAAATGCTAACGGGTTGTCTGTCAGACATTTAAAATTCATCCTTTTGCTGTAAACTGTTAAGCAAGCTAAGCAGCATGAGCCGTGCTGCAGCATCCTGTTTGGTCACGCCCACCACCTGCCGCACAGCGCTGCACATTCTGCATTACCAGAGATGGACCATGGCAGGAGCGGAGGGGTAAAAGTAGGCTGGATTGGTCCGGTACCGCGCTCTTAACTCTGACTCTTCCAGCTGTACTTGTGCAGAAATGCTTCCTTGTGTGGCTTAGCTCCAAGTCTTTATGATCCACAGTGATTGTTCGCTCTCAGCAGTATGGCTCTTCCTGTTCTCATTACTTAATGAACTATATGGGGCTGATCATTCTCTGTCGAGAGTAAAAAATAATTTATGTCTATCAAGATTTTACTTCTTCCAGCTCCAAGAGGTGATAATCTTCTTTAATTTCTATCAAAAGGAACACCTAAATTATATCCAAAGAAAATATTTAATTGCATAATGTTTATTTTTGGATAAAGAGCCAGATTCTTTTTTGGAGTAATAAAGAATGTATTGATCAGTGTGTAATGTAAAATTCATAGTAGATTAGGAAGTGTTTGCTTTAGGATGGAAACCTTGTACAGGGTTTATACAGGAATGAGTAACTCTAATTTAATGCTCTTTAAATTAATTTTAATGCCATTAACAAGTACCCATGACTCTCGTTTGCATTTTCCCCCATTCTCCAGCTTTTTCTCCGCCTCGAGCTTCTTTTGTGAACATACGGCTTTACGATCAACCAGAAGGAGTTCCACGCAAATCCACAGAATAGTTATATCTGATATATCTGAAGAAATTGTTTTTATAAATGTGTTTTGTTTTTTTAAATAAAGCATTTTAAATGCCACAATAATCACATTTAATGAATCTTAACGCCTATTAATGCCTTAATTTAAAAAAAATCATAAATTAATGACTTTTAATGAGCGGTGGATACCCTGTTATATGTCTAAAACCATCCCTTTATTGTAATGTTAGCTTGTCTGTCTGCTAGATTAACCAACATGACGTCTTGAACTAGATCTGCTATTTTCACAATTTTTGTGAGACACTTCTGTATAGAGTATTAATTCAGAAAGTTTTTTAAAATTTTATAAATCAAAGTTTTCTGCCCAACAGCAGCTGCACGGCAACATTCTATACTCAGCGATTGCAGCATCTAGGCAAGAGCTGTCAGTCTGGTAAAGAATCTGGTTGTTATTTGCAATTGTAAAGGTAACTATTTTATGAAGCGCAACATAAAACTGACCTGACTGAAGTTTTAGTCGACAGAAAATGACAATCATTTATAGTAATGACTAATATTTTAATAATATTTTTTTGTCCTGAAAATGAACACTAAGACTAAATCTAAGACGGCTGTCAAAAACAACACTGAGTTAAAACCTGGGCAGCTTAAAATGTTTGTTTGTTGGGTCATTTAGTGATGTTAAAATAAAGACTGTGTTGATAATTGAGAATAAAACATGTTTTAACTCTGCATCTGAGCCATCCCAGCCGTACCTGAATGCATCAGGAGCAGCTGTTAGGGGAAAGCCACTCTAATCAACCCATCTTGCATTTCAGATGACATGTGAAGTTTGGGTTGACCGGACGCCAAAGGACCGGTCGCCGTGTCGCCATGTTGATTTCCTCCAGCATCTGTGATGTTTACATTCAACTTGACGGATTTTCAGGTGAGTTATTCAGTTCAGCGCACAGCGAGATCTGCACCTTATTGATGTAGAAAGCTGCTAACAAAAAGTTCCAGGTCAGTTCTCTTTGCTTTCCCCACTGTAGCTGCGTGACAACGCCTCTCTTTTTATTGGTGTCAGAAAGCTGCATTGCAAACCTAGTTCTGCACATAAACCCCTTAAGGCATCCCCCCAAAGTAAGTCCTAAAGGGCCGCTGTCCTGCAGGTTTTAGAGGTTTCCCTGCAGCAGCACAGCTGATTTACATTGATTCTTCTTCTTGTAAGGTTTTATAGCGGTTGGCAAAGTAGGTAAATGGCATTACCACCACCAACTGATAACGAGTTTAACGAGGAACCACGAAACAAGACTCACCAGTGATTAAATAAATAAATACACTGCAAAAATTGAAATCTAAATAAGTTATTTTTTCTTAAAATTAGGGCTTTTTTTTTTCTTGAATTGAGGAGGTAAGTGAGACCCTTTTAAAATAAAAAAAAATGTAATTGTCTTATTCAAAGTGCATATTATGTAATTATCTTATTTTAAGAGTAAAAATACTCATTCCATTGGCAAAACATATTATTTACCTACTTAAATTAAGGGTTAATGCGCTTAATCTAAGACACAAATCTAGATTGTTTTTGCAGCGTAAAGAAATAAAATAAGAAATTGTTTGTTTTAACCCAAAATAATGAAATACTTAATCAAATTGGTCCTCATAATTACTAGTTTGTCTTTATGCTTATATCACTCTGCCAGTTTCTGATGGTCCTACTCGTTTTCTCATCATACTTTCAACCGTTTGCCAGTTTAAATCTTTAAAAATTATTCACTATTATTGTGATTTTTTCAGTTTTCATTGTTGTCTGAGCAGTATAATTGATTACTTCTACCATAAAAAGGACAAAAACCTTCTTTATAAGAATCAATGAGTCGTTTGCAATGTTTGGACACTCCTGCAGAGGTTTTGAACTTGGCATTTGCGCTACTGTTGGTTTGGGTCTTTCTGACTGGGATGGGATTTTTTTGCAGCTTCAGCATAACTTATTCCGAGCTTTAATTTCACGATTTGCATTAATAGTTGATTAACGTGCTTTTGCTGAACGGCAATCATCACACTCAGCTGTGCTAAAGCAGAGAAGCCTCTAAAACCTGCAGGACAGCGGCCCTCGAGGAGCGACTTTGGTGATGCCTGCCCTTATTGGAGGCTCTACTAAATACTTTTGTCGCCCTCCACACCCATCATTCACAGAAAGCCATTAAAAATGTCTTTGCTTCATTGCAGTCGGATTACAAACATCCCTGGTTCCCTAAACATCAGATACCAGGAAGCACAGCGTCTTTTTTATTCATCAGCACAACCATCTGTCTTTGTGATAGCGACTGAATCGCAGAATTGAAAGGTAACATTTTCAGGAGGAATTTGGCGGCTGATGGAAAAGTTTCCGCCTGCACATTAATGACCATCGAAGGTAGATTAATTCCAAGCACACAGGCTCTCCTATCAAAGCACAATTCATTTGTAATGCAATCAAAGAGTGCTACTAGATTCCCTCATGTTTAACGAGCAGACAGTCAGTGAAAAACATCCATCTCATTAAAACGTGGTCGAGCCCGTCGGAGTGGAGCCAAATGAAAAGTGACGGAGGATGTGAAATCTGAGAGCCGCCGCCGTCGCCGCCGCTCCTGCAGCTGCTGTCTGAATCCAAAGACGCTGCGGCTGTTTTCACGCCGTGCAAATCATTCGTAGGATCTAAACAGAACTTTTATTCTGAAATTGAAATGTTTATTGTAAAACCCCTTCCTTTGCATTAATCTGTATATTTAACAGTTTCTTTTCCACACTGAGACAAAACATCTTCTTCCATTTTTGTTTTTGACTCCTTTTCGTCATCTTCTCTCCTCTCTGGATCATTTCCTGCTCCAGCAGTGAAGCTCCTCCGCTCTCCATCATCAGCATGCACCCCATGGGAGAACATTCCCTCAGTACCTAGAGGACCCCGGCGGTGGGTCTACTTGGAAAACAAAGAGCGACCAGATTGAGGAATTCTCTCCAAGGATAAGACGCATGTAGATCCCTTCTCCAAAGGACAAGGAACGCTGCCAACTCCCTTTGGTTCATATGCAAACAAGCCTGAATCAGGAGAGAAACAACTGACTGTTCGTGACATAGCATGCTAAGGTTGTGTTATCCTGGATCTCTATTCAGATGAATAACTGAACAGAGATCTGATTAAATTTGGGATATTAGCTATTAATTCATCCGATTAACTGTAATTCCTCAATTTTTTACATAATTGCCAGTTAATACATTTTAACTGCAGTATACCAGAGCAGGTGATTTCAGGCTGAGGCTGATTCAACTCTTGGATGCAGAGGATCCTGGTTCCTACCTGAAAGATGCTGATTTCAGGACAGGAGATAAATTCAAACAAAAATGCATCTAAATTTATTCTTATTTTTCATAAATACAGGTTGGTGAAACAGGCAGACATTTTTCAGAGCCATTGGCTGCAAGAAGCTTCTTGGTATAAAGTCAGAGCTGAGCTGTTTGAGTCTGGTGTTTATGGGTGAAAAAATATACAGGATTCATTTAGTATTAAAGGAAAAGTCCAGTCAGCAAGAAATGATCAACTAATATGTTCACAGTGATTTAATGAATTTAGCGTTAATCAGTAAAAAAAAAAAAAAAATTGTCACGATCACAGAGTCTGGTAACAGCCATTTTTGCCCAAATTAAGTAACTCCTCACTCCTGATATCTTAAGCCTAGCACGATTCTCCCCACTTTACAAGCAAAATCAAAGGGAACTACTAGACACACCTAGCCTAGTAAACTAGCCCCACCCGCCAACGGCCTAAATCATTTTTGCCTGCGACTTGGTCTAGCCTCCATCAATGCCCCAGGCCCTAGAACTGGCGGGCCAATCACAACGCAGAGATGGGTTTTGAATTTTTGGACGCAAAGTGGGGGGGTTTTGAGGGTGTGACGACAAAGCTGCACGACGCAAGAGAAAGCACAACAAGGACGATGGCAACAACTATTGTTGTCGTTTGACTCAGCTTTGGAATCAGTATTGGAAGGATTAGACTTGGGGTTTTTCGTTAAAACGTGAGCAGGAAGAGGCTCTACGCTCATTCATTTTTTAAGAAGGACGTATTCACCGTTTTACCGACAGGCTGTTTGTTTACACTCCCCCATCAGCTTCCTGTCACGCTTACTATGTCACAGTCAGTTGCTCTCATTGGTCAAAGCGTTGGCCAATAGGCACAGACAGTGGTTTGAAAAACAGGTTCATCGTTGGATCACCAACTTGAAGAGGGAGGATTTGCTATCAAACTTCTGGCCAGAAAACCACATCATCCATCCATTACTCTCTGCTTCGCACAGTGCACTCTCTTCATCACCATCATGGATAATAGCACGTTGTGGCAAACACCAGATACAGCACTGGGACTTGATCAACAGCCGATACCGCACCGTGACGTCACAAACCAGTAGGTGGCAGTAGTGTTCTTTGACAAACATGGATGACTCCAGTAAAGCAGATTCAAATGATGTCAGGTTTCTGTTATGTTTTTCTTTTGAGTATTCAGTCTTGCTTTACTCCTTGTTTTCTAATGTTAGTGGTTTTATTTTTATTTTGCTGTGTTCTTTGGTTTTTTACTGTCCTTGTCTGGGTTCTGTTATGTTTTCTTTAGAGTGTTTAGTTTTCTTTTCTCCATGTTTTATAGTCCTAGTAATTTAACTTTGTGTTGTTATTTCCAGTCTTCCAGGTTTCTATTTGTTGCTCTCTGCTGCCCTCTTATGTTCTCCTTCTTCCCTAGCTCTTTCCCTCTCTTGTTCTGTGCACACCTGCTCCCAGTTTCCTCATTAGCCCTCTCTTTGTCTCAGTCTCCTTTTAAAGTCCTCTCTCTTCAGTTCCTCTCTGCTGGGTCCTCGTCAAACACTGCCTAACTTTGTCAAACTTCATCCAACTTCGTCTTCCTCGTTGTGACAGTGATTCCCCTGATGTCTCCATGGTTTCTGGTTCGTTTTGACTAGTTTTTAAGTTTGATTCTTTTGGATTTTTGGACTCCTGGTTTCATGCTAGTTTGGACTTTGTTTTCATTATTGGATTTTTGGATAACCTGCCTTTGTTTTCAGTTTCCCTTTTTAATTAAATCTAAAGAAATTGACCTCTGCCTTCCTGCCTCTGCTTTTGGGTCAACACTCCATAACCAAATCCTGACAAATGAGATTACTCTCAATTAAAAAAACACTATGTAATAATTTCATACTTAAAGTACTTTCTGAACTTTGTATGCTGAATGTGACCGAACTTTTTCTTTAATGAGTTATAACAAAAAAAATCTAATTTAAAATCTGAATGGTTACAGATGCTAAAAGAGCAACCAAACTAGAATAGTGATGAGGCCAAAACAGAAGAAAACATATAAATAGTTATAGTTTTAGCTTCACCAAATTACAAAAAGAAAAAAAAAGATTAAGCAAACTGAAAAATGATTTGATGAGCTGCAGCTCTAAGTGGAGATTTTACCAATCCTGCTGCTGGTCTTTGACTAGACTAACTCCCACGGTGTGGACCGGTGGGTGCGTGGGAGGTGCTGTTCGCCCCGTTATGATGGTTTCCACACTCGGGTGATTTCAGTCCCAGCAGAAGGTGAATTTTTTGACAAGTCAACAGACACACAAACAAAAACAAACAACCGTGTCTCGGTATTAACGCCTCTGCGGATACAACGGTTATAGGAAGTGGCAGCTCTCACCGCAGAGAGGCCCTGAACGTGAGCTGCTGTGTTAAAAAACCGCTGCTTTGCTTCTTCCACCCTGGTTTCTGTTTGGCTTTTCTTTAGAGGATTGAATGAGAAGCAAAGGAGGGATTTATTTACAAAGAGCGCACCCATGTTTCCTTTTTAGCACGCATAAAAGACAGGTCGTCGTTATCCAAACGACAAAAGAGCCGATCGCTGATCGATGCGGGCGGTCGGAGAAGTGAGCACCAGGCGCCTAAAGCGAACCCTATCGCCCCCCCTTCCCCCTTTTTTCAGCTATGTACAGGCTACAACACATTGATTTCTAATGTATCAGCTTATGACAGCTCTTCAATAATGCTGCAGGCAGCCCGAGGAGAGGGGGTGGAAGTGCTGGTGGGGTTTGCACACATCTTTGAGGCTGCAGACCTGACAGGGGAGAGCTGGCATTACGGAGGAGGGCTTGTTGTTGTTCTCCTGACTACTGTCACTGCGAGTCAGAGAGCTGGGAAACAAACTCAGGCCGGTCACAGTGTGTAGGTGTGTGTCTGTGTGTTTGCCCAGCTGACTCCTGAGCCCGTTTCCTCCTGAACAATCCCTGCAGAGGTGGATCGGCTGCAGTAATGAGGGGAACGCTGCCTCAATGGATTCTTCCTCTTAACAAGCCCCAGAACTGTTTTTTTTTTTTTCAATATTCCCTCCACTGCAAGGATTTACCTAACCTTATTTATCATGTTAGTTATCATCTCTGGTAGCCTTTAAATAATGCAGCCGAGGACTGTGAGAGTTGTGGCTCACCTGCAGGAGGCAGCGGTCCTTGAAGACATAGCCGATGAGCTTGTCCAGGTGCATCAGGCACTGGTGGTATCGGATGTGATGGGTGAGAACCGGGAGCATCATGGCGTGCTGTTGGACGACACAGAATTGGGGAGAAAAAAAAAAAAAAAAAAGGTGAGATCATGTCTGGTGTGAAAAGAAGAATGAAGGGAAGCGAGCAGGGGGAGAAAATCAATCAGCCGGCCATTATTTATTAAGAGGGGCTCTGCAACAGAGAGATGAAATAATCAAAAAGCCAATTGCTGGAGTGTGAGCGGGAATGACAAGAGGAACGGGGAAGGGAAATTCACATTTGGACAGGACAGCGGTGGAATCGAAGCCCTCTCTGACAGCCTGACGCGCTCAGCTTTGAGCAAACACTGACAGCCCTTCCTGACCCTCACATATGAAGGCGAAAAGTTTCAACAAAGTGGAGGGAAAGTAGCCAAGGTGGGGGGTTTGTGGAGAGGAGAGGAACGATCTTATGGAATCATTACCGGGAGGCTCATCGAGTGTACACACATTAACCCCGGCGCCGCCGCACAGGAGGCGAGGGAGCGGCGTGCTTTAATTAGTGCTGCTGGTGGGGGAGGGGGGCCTGAGCCATGTGAGGACCAGCGGTATTACCACACAGCCTTAGGGCCATCATGGGGGCCACGGTGACACGGTCCCAAGGCCTCGTTAAGCAGCCAATTAAACAACTTCGGGCAGCTCCTGACCTGTTCTGATGACTGACTGACGACACTGGGGATATATGTGTGTGTGTGTGTGTGTGAAAGACAAGGTGGTGAAGGCTTGTTAGAGATGACACTCCAGTAATTAACAAGCTCACCAATCATGTTGGGATGTTCTGGACACCACCAGCACCAACACACCTGTGGCTTAAAGACTAAAAACATCCTTTCATGGCTACATTTCATTTTTCTTTCCTTTTTAAAAGCGAGTCTAGGTTTGAATCACAAGCGGCTTGATTTTGGCCAAGGTTGGTTGCACAAACAAGGAATTTTCACTTTGGCTTCACAGAGCGCCGACATCAAGGATAAATGTTTAAACTTCAGTGGAACCAAAGGATAAAAGGAGCATTACGTACATGTATAGATACCACTGATGAAACTCACTTTTCAGAGGCTTTGAAATTTATTTTTAGGTCGGAAAAAATATGAAGAAAAAAAAAATCTGCAAAGGGAGGAAGGACAAGGTTTCTCTATGTGATGTTGAACAGACCTCCAGACATTTTATCAAAGCAGTTATTTGTCATTTATATTTTTTCTGCTCCCATTTGTTCACAAAAAAACCTTTAGTAAACATGAACAAACAAACATATATTTGTTCATTTAATTTACCAGCACTATGGTTTCGATGGATGAGGAGTCGGTGTGCCATAATGGCTCCTGATCTACAGTACAACATAACAGATCTAACTTCAACTCCCGGCTTTCTATAAACATGTAAACAGAGGGTGGGATGCAGCATAAAAGCCAAGCTCCAACTAGGAAATGGCTGAAGGCAGAAGCTCCTAATAGGGAAGAATGGGTTTGAAATAATACATAGTATTTATATTATGGAAAGGCTGACTTTTTCCATCAGATTTGAATCTGGAAAATTAAAAAATTCTTGGGAAAATTGGCGAGGTTTTATTTCACCATGGAGATCAGACTTTGTTTGTTAATAGTGTGGGTTTGGGTACCCTTTTAGAGTTACAGACTGTAAATAGTTTGCTTATAGTTCAATACATGTATAGAATAAATGTGCAGATTCTATTGGATGTTGTGTTTGGAAAGAAGAAAAAAAAAAACTGTAAAATCGTTTTCAATAAAAAGTGCAAGTATCAAAAAAAAAAAAGCCAAGCTTCAGACGTAAATAACATGTAAACATATATATATATATATATATAGACCTGTACAAAGCATATATAGCACGCCTTGACAGACACTGTCAGACTTAGATCTAACAGAAATCAATTAGATCAGCTAACAAGCTTGGTCCTGACCTGTCGCAACCTTTTCATCATGTCCAACCTCCACCTCACATCCCTTGTTACCGGGACGACAGCCCAAATGCTGATAATCAATAGACAGAAGAGTCCAGGTATAAACACACAGTATAAGCAGGTCAAACTAACCATTCCTGATGTGTGGATAAACTGGGTCGATTGTTCAACCAGCAGGAAACAACATCTAAAGAGGCCCACTTAGTTAATGTTACGTTGATGTCAACACGTTGCCTTCAGTTCAATTCAATTAAATTCTGTTTATTTATAAAGCGCCAATTCACAACACAGGCCATCTAGAGGCACTTTACAGTTCAACCAGATCATCCAGTCAGATTGATTCAAAGTTTTCTATCTAAGGAAACCCAGTTGATTCCATCGAGTCATTGACGCGAAGGCAATCCCTCATGTTAAGGAATGCAAAGGATTTTTGACGTCCATTATAACCTTATAACTGTCGATATATTGTAATCTTCACATAAACTACATTTTCAATAAAAAATATATCTGCGGCTTGTTTTAAAAGTTGTTCAAATCAGGATTAGCATTACCACAAAGCAGTATCACATTTCAAGCATTTGTTCAAATTCAAATCAAACCTTTAAAGGGTCTTTGTGATGCAAAGTCTAATATTTTGAGCTTTTAATAATGTCATTATGCAAGTCCTTCATTAAAAACAGGCACAATGTGTTTTAAGCTTGATTGATGCAAGTCTGGATAATCCTTAGGAACATCCGGATACAACTTTTTCATTTCCGAAACAATACCTATAATGAACAGATACAATATTAGCACTAATTGTACCAGCTTTCATTACTTATTTTATACTGTTTAATGTTAGAAAAATGATACTTAAACAAGGAACAAAAGACAACGACAAAAAGGTATGAAAACTACAGACCCATGTTAAATTAAACAATGGGTTATAGAAACTTTAACTGACTGATAAAATCCGCTATTAGTTTTTCGGCTAAAATCCCACCTAAGAATTTTCTTATGTGTGCTTTTAGTAGAATTGATCACGTGAGGTGACGGTGTGAAATGGATGGCACCCACATGGGAAAAGGCAGCTTCATTGCTAAGGGAAGTGTCCTTCTTTAAGCAAATATTAATTCAATCTAAAAAACTCACACAAAGAGAAAAGACAATTAGGAGGAATGTATTGATACAATTACTTTGTCTTTGGCGCTCAGACCTCGGCAGGAAACATACGTAGGACTTAATGTCGATAGATATGCATGAACAGGAGCAAAGAACAGGGCTGTTTGCCTCCCAGCCCAGAAAATGGAGGTGGAGTGGAGATAGATGAAGTCGGTCACTCTGTAGACTGCTGTTTGGCGAGACGGTCTGCTGAGCTTTATGGATTGTGTGAGTTGATACTAGAGCTTCACTCAGGGAACTGGAAAATGGAAGTCCAGTTTGGATAATACAGGTTGAGAGAACCTGTCCATGATGAGCAAGCATGAAGCGACAGTGGAGAGGAAAAACTCCCCGTTGGGAAGAAACCTCTGGCAGAACCAGGCTCAACATGGTGGTCTTCTGCCGGAAAGGTTGAAATGAGACACGGAATGCAGTAAGAGTCCGGGAAAGAAACCCTGATGAAGCTTTAGCTATGATAGTGGAGGAGGGGATGGAGGTGGGTTGAAACGGGGTCATCTGAATGAAGTCACAGCGCATCCGCCGCCCGCGCACAGGAGCAGACAAGTTGCGTATTGGAGGCCTTTTAAAATGAACTTCGGATGCCGATTGGCTTACATGGAGGTGTGATTCAAAGCTGATTGGCTGTGTCGCAGGTGGATGTAGGAGAGCAATGAGTTTGTTCAACTGAACTTCTGTCTAGGCTCCATATAACAAATATCTCACTTAGGGCCAAAGGTTATATTAAATTATATACAGTGCCTTAAGAATATATTTTTCCTTCCTTAAATTTTTTTAACTTTTGCCACATTTCAGGATTCAAACATAAAGATTTAAAATTGTAATTCTTTGTGGAGAATCAACAAGTGTTAGAGCGGCCTAGTCAAAGTCCAGACATGAAACCAATCTAATACTGTTCACCAACGCTCCCAATCCAACCTCACTGAGGTCCAGTTTTTAAAAAAAGAAGTATTAGAGATAGATTAGGAATGTGAGCTGTAGATTCTATGCTGTGCTGTGAATTTATGTTACATTATATGGACACAATGTGATCTGGGGGTCAAGACAGGAAACTGCAATCCTTCACTTTGGGTGAGACCAAGGAGGTGTGGTTTTAGTATATAAAGGGGTGAAAACCCAGTTAGGGTGTCTCTTTCCTTCGGCTGATGGACGAGAACCAAGCTTGAGGTATATTAATTGTTTCTCTGTATGATTTGCTCATTATCAATCGTTCTGCTATACTTGATTGAAATAAATTCTGTTAAGCCTTAAAATGCTTTTTCCTTACTGAATTACATGGAGATTACTCCCTATTTGAATAAGAACCGGACAAAACAGAAGAATGGTCTCTCAATGTGCAAAACCGATAGAGATATACCCCAATCGACTTGCAGCTGTAATCGCAACATAAGCTGCTGTTATAAAATATTAACTCAAGGGGCTGAATAATTTTTGCACAGCAAATCTTTCATTGTTTTTATTTATTCAAACATGTCAAGTGTCCAGTAAATGTAATTCCACTTCATGATTGCGTCCAACTTGATGATTCTTTTTATTTGATTTATCTGATTTTATGTTTGAGACTGGAAATGTGGCAAAAGGTCAAAAGGGTCAAATACCTTCTCAAGGCTCTGCATATCCCGACAGATAACCATGGGAGGCCTAAATAAAGTATCCTTTAAATGTGGAACTTGATTTTCCTTCCGTTTCTCAACAGAGAACCTGTATTATTGGGCCATATTGATGGACCACCCTACTCCACCACTTCTTTCAGCTTCATCCCTTATGTTCAATGACTCAAGTCAGGATAATAAAACACTATAAATAATAAAAACTATATTGTCGTAATTCATAAGAATATTTTGATATCAAATTCTTTCCTGATTATGTAATGTGTTTTTTTGCATCAGTACCTCCTGATGTAAACACCCTATAGAAGGATGATCCAACCAGTGTATTTCACAGCACACTAACTGGAAACATAAAGAAAAGATTATTCTGATTTAATGTTAGGGGGTATTAAAAGTTTTATTTTAAACTGCGTAAATATCTGTTTTTACTATATTTCTAATCGACAGATTTGTCTAACGATCAATTAACAGGATTTTAAGGTTTTTTTTTAATAATAAAAATTTGATTTTTAAATATTGTTTTTGCTCAGAAGCTCATATCTTCATTTCCATATAAGATAAAATAAAGCAGATATAATCGAAAAGCAATAATAATTTTTTTCTTCTTGTTTCCCAAACTTACTTTAAATTTAAGTGAGAAAACAAGATACAAAAACAACATTTAAAAATCCAAGCTCCAGATTTAATTAAAAGTTGGCTGGATTTCCTGAGAATCGCTGATTTGTACACTGCATTTCTCTCCATTTAATCATTTCACTCATTCCAAGGTCACATCTGTTGCTTTATCTGAATATTCAATAAAAGTGTTTAACATGAATGAGAAGGCCATTCCTTACCGACTACCCTATTCACTGCAGCAGGAGGCAGAATAAAAGTCCTGTATTTTTAAAATGTGTTTTTGGAGACTTGATGGCCTTCACTGATGTGGTAAAGGCCAGAGGAACACACCGACATGAAAAAAAAAAAAAAAAAAAAAGGAAAAAATTACTGAAGTAAATCAAAAATAAACAAAAAAATAAACCCTTTTAGGCCTAATAAATAAATAAAAAACCTTGGCATAGTTGCGAGCTGCAAGACCCGTCGGCTTTCAAAATATAGAAATTAGGGGTCACTTTTAGTGGCCATCTCTCGTCTCTGTCACGCAGTGCTCAGAGTGCAGCGCCGCAGCTCCAACTGAAATTATTCATGAGGCAATTAGTCGTGGCGGTACAGCTTGAAGCAAATATAATTGGACAGCAATTATGGTTAGGATTCTTCCTTGGCGGACCTCGCCGGGAGAGGGGTCTGGATCGTGAGGCTACAACTTTCTGTCATTCCTCGCCGAACGTGAGCAGGAGGATCAGCTGTGGGCCATCTTCGCCGTAGACAGCGATACGGGGATGTTACTGGGAGGAAGAACAAGTGCAGAGCCGATGCTAATCATCTCCAGAGCAAAAGGCCAGGATTAGCAGGACGGACAAGAAATTAAACTATAGTAAGAAGCTGCTGTGTGCTGTTCCATTTCATTACACTGAAACTCAACAACACATGCAGCTTTGGATGCTTCTGCATCTATTTATGGTTCAGCTCTCATTAGGTCTGCTAACTCACAGGCGTATATGTAAGTGAACATGACCTGAAATATTCCCCCGCAATAAAGACAAAGACGCAGATAAAAATAAATTCCCATCCCGTTTCATTTTTGTTGTCGGTGAAAACCGCGCGAGGCGCAGAGGCTGTATGTAAATAAACTGTCAGGTTGGGATCGTTACGTGATGAACGGTGTAAGTGCTGCAGCTCGACGGGGGTCCACTTTGCTCATACTGATTCTGACACTCGAATGGAGACGTGGCGCCGAGATAGAGGAGAGATCAGAGGCAAAGTTTCTGACAGCGTCTGCCTGAGTGGAGCTGCACACACAGGGATGTTCTGGAAGGATGATCACCGGGTAGTTTTTTGTTTTACTTTGAATTTCAGCTTTCATTCCCGTCACTCACCTTTTTATTAGCGGAGACAGATCGGCATCTCTGTATGTTTGGAGGTTAAATTAAAAACGGAGAAGAATCAAAGCTGCATTCATGCAAAACGACAGACAGTGAAAAATGGCCCCCCCCAAAAAATAAAGGTCTGAAATGTCTGAATTTTATGTTAATCATCTAACATGACGTCACGAAGCATCAAAATTAGCTTTTTAATGCCTATATTTGACAGAGACTTATTCCCACTGTTTTATATATTCACATGTTGCTACCACCACTATAGAACCCTTTTAATTTGATATAACTGCTTGTCAAGGAACAAAACTCACTCCACAACATATATTAAAGCAAAATGGCAAAGGGAAACAGGTAGTGAAATATCAGATGAAGAGTGGAAAAAAACAAGGCTATATCAATGAAAATGCTCCAGTTTAATGACCTGGCGGGAATTTAACCGGAATAACTTTATTAGGTATTTATTTACCGCATCCCAGAAATCCCCTGTCTGCTGTGGTCAACAAAGTGCAAATCACCACCATGTCTTTTGGGATTGCCCAAAAATTCAAGGTTTTTGGTTAGAAATACATAACTCATTACAAGACATTTTGGTGACGCTTTCTTTTACAGTATCAATAACCATGTAATAACATGGTAATAACATAGCAAGTTACACTATATTACTTAGTAACAAGA
>NW_015150705.1:163127-173249 GCF_000732505.1 Cyprinodon variegatus
CTGCCACCAACACTTCCAATTATGGATGATAGAGTTTGGCCTGTTTTTAGTGTTTAGCTCTGCTTTACTCCTAAACAAAGCTGTGGGCTCAGGTTCTACTGTAACTAGCTGTATGTGCTCTCTTTCATCCTTTGCCATGGAATCTGTCTCAGAGCTTGTTTGCTTAACAGTTCCTTCCCTAGAGAGAGTCACCTGTGGAGCTAGTTTACCTTTACCTGTTTTTTTAAAATGGACAGTATTCATACATCAGTGCTTCTATGTTCCTTTTCTATTCCCGCTTTTGTCTCCTTAAACCCAGTTGCCCTCAGCAGAAGGCCCCTCAAACTAAGCCTGGTTCTGCTGGAGATTTCTTCCTGTTATAAGGAGGTTTTTCCTCTCCACTGCATGCAGGCTCAGTATGAGTGATTGCTATAGTGTCCATAGCACAATGGAAGCGAACAGCTACTGTCCCAACATGTTCATCCATCAGGAGCGCGCCCTGCAAGTCAATGACTGGATGCAATGAGCTGGTTTTCCTTAGGTGGAAATTTAACTGTATGTCTTTTGAGCACTTTGTCTCTATAAAGTGCCTTAAGATGAGATTTTCCTAATAGGTGCTATATAAAAAAACTGAACTGAACTGTAAAGTGGCTCAGAAAGAAGGAGTCGACCTGTAACCTGTGGGCTGCAGTCTGACCTTACACGCCTTGACTGTCACTGGCCAGAGGGCCGGATGACACCGCTGCAAGGCAGGCTTGCTCCTGTCAGACCTCCCTCCTGTAGTTAACAATCATCTGCATGTAAATGTTTGTGAAGAGATTAATAACTAAAATAGTAAAATCCGCTTTGGGTTTAAGTAATGGGCATTAAACCAGTCAAAAATCACTATAAGGCACTTTGAAGTAGAGGCAGACTGAAGAATCGACCTGTTGGTATTTTGGGACAATATTGGTGTTTTTTTCTTGCATCTCAGTTGGCAGATACTGTACATGCATGCCTTTAGTGCATTCAGCACGGTGAGAATTTTGTTCCATTATCGCTGTAAGCATAGAACATGTTTTGTAATTGGAAGTTGGAAAAAAAAAAATTATTCAAATAATTTGCAATGTGGAAAAAAGGTTACATTTTTTTCATATTTAACATTTTTTATTACATTTTTTGAGATTTTACTTTTTTGAGCGAGAGGTCTGAAGTAAAGAGGATGGGATCTGGAAAACAACTTGAACAAAAATTAAAATCATAAAACAGAGACCGAAAGAGCCATTTTAAAAATAAACTTTAAAGAAAATATATAAAATATATATATATTAAATATATATATATATTTTTTATTAAATATGAGAAAATAGCAAAATTCAATTCAATAGATTCCATTGCTTTTCCAATTTCTGTTTCAAAAACATGTTTTTACTCTTAATTTTCATTTACAAATGATCTTTCCTTTCAACGTTGGAACAAAACTCAGACTTTGTGGCGCTACATTATGTTCCATAATGTAGCGCCACAAATAACGATCACATGAAGTCTGTGCATTTGTGCTCTCTCCGCTTCGACTCCATTTTTTATTTTTTGTCTATTTGTTTAATTCGAGTCTTGTGCAACATTTCTATCATGTTCTTTTTTTATTATATGTATTTACATATATATATAAACATAAATATACATATATACAAGAAAAAGTAAGACCAGCTTCTAGTATAAGCCCACCAAAATATCTCCAGCAGATATTAGAAAACTGGTTAGACTGAAGGTGAAATAACTGGTATCTGCATCAGCTTTAATAAACTCATAGCTGTCAATCTGCAGTTTGAAGGTTGTGAAAAGTTGCACTGTGAAACGATGTGGAAATGTGTCAGAGGGTTCAGATACTGCCCCTGAATATCAACTGTTACATTAATCTCTGTCGGGGAAAAATATTGCAACTAAAATCAAATCAAATAAAGTGCATATATGTGCAAATACTTTATCCAATACTCTGAGGAATAGTTCTAACTGTGCTTCTATTGTTTCTACTTAAATATCCCCCTAACCTCCTACTTTTTATGTCCCATCATCAATAAAGAGCTAATTATAAAATATACATATATATTTAAAAAGCAAACAAGTAGGACTCCATAACTGAATACCGTTTGAAGTTTCTGACAAAATAAAAAGAAAACTAAAATAGTTCAGTCCCAGAACTCCTTCGTATGTCACTGAAACGTCTTAATGAAGGCCCTTTTTAATCAATTTCTGATTCATATTATTTTAAGAATAGAAAAGCAATTCAACGCCTGTTTAGTTTTAGAACTTTAAGGCCTTTATTGTTTGACATCATGTCAGGTTTTATGTCTGAGTTATGAATAAAGGATGATTTAAAAAGTGCTGCTCTGCCTGTGGATTTGTAGACTAAAGAGGTGAATTCCACAGAGGTTGGAGTTTGTGCCTCCTTTAATGTGCTATACGTAGCAGTATGTGTGTCAGCGGTTAGTGCGTATGAACGGCTGCTGGGCATTACCTGACAGACGTCGGAACGGATGCCGGTTTTCCAGAACCCTTGGCTGCTGAGCTCCACCGTCACCTCACGGCGCATTGTGTTCTTCTGCCGGATCTTCTGAAGAGCTTCCTGCCAAACAACCAGGCCAGTCAATTATTGATCGGCTGGAACGCAGCCTCCAGGGACGACTCCCCATCCACAGAAACCCACTTCTGTCACTTAAGAGCATTCCCTTATTTTCACCCCAGTTTCCCTGACAGACAGACAGGCACATGCAACATACTGCAACCTCACATGGTAGACATGCATAAATGACAGAATGGCTGACGCTGAGGTTTTATTTTATGAGGCAACATATCAACCTTCACTTTCGGATGGTTTCTACATGAGCACAAACAAGCTGTGATAAAGTCCAAATTGCTAGAGATTGAGCAGAGTGGGTAAAATTCTAGCTTGACCAGGAACTGTTGCAAACCATGATGCCTATTGACTTTAATAAAGAAAAAAAAGGGATAGAAATGTTTCATTTATCTTAACTGTTAATATGAAGCTAGTAACAGATCGAGAGAATGTCCGTTTATCAGTTCAGAAGAAAGCGAGTGCGGATTAGTGTCCTCACCAAGTATGTTCTTGAGAAGAACACAGGAAAATATGGACTCGGGGAGAACAGGAGCACGCGGCATAAATATGGGTCAATTGGAAGAGAAGCGTACTTGTGACATCACCACACCCTGCTCGTCTGGAGCTGCATTTCACCTCCTGTTATTAATAGTCTCTAGCAGTGGCGGCAGGCCAATACAGGGCGCTGCCGCCCCACACCCAATGACCCTGATTAAGACATAAAATAATACTATGTATATTTTTTATAGTTTAATTTTAAACTAAAATGTAAATTATTTCGAAATATATCCATACAATTTTTTAGATGTGCAAGATAAATATTTAATCTTTAATGACTAGTAAAGCCTCATTAAATTTTTAGTCCGACTGGTGACGTATTTCCTTCCTGGGGCGCAGACTCTTTGCCCATTGACCATTAAAAGATGTACATGTGCAGTAGCTCCTCTGCAATACAAAGGTATAGGAGAACTCGGGGCGCAGGAGAGCGGCTCCCCGAGTTGACAGGAAGTGTATTTGCTCACCACCCCCCCGCTGCAAGGCAGACGTTTCGCAGGTGATTGACAGGTCTGCTGTTCTTGTGAATTGGAACATTACTAGGTCTGAGGCTGATGACGTTCCACAAGTACACAAGCACACGAGAACGCACAAGTCCACATATTGAGAAACGGCCATCTTTCCAGCATCGATTAGAGTTATAAAAACAATGGGCTAAAAAACAGAAGTAGTTATGCTTGTCCACTCATTCCACCATAAAATTCACATTGGAGTCAAAATGTTATTCGATATATCTGCTTCACAGAACACTGACAATTTATCTAATGGTAAAAGACCTGAACTAATGCTGACAAAGAGACACTTATAGTGACAAACTTGAGAAAAAGGTTAACCTCTTAATATCCACCTCATTTTGGGAAATTCTGGACGATTTTGCATACCCAAATGGAAAAGCAAATAACTTATAATAACATACATTATTTGAAAGCAAAACACCTTCTAGTTTCTGAATATATACATGAAAACTGGGCGAGTAAAACCCAGCCCAAGCTGCATCAGTTCAAAGAAGACTCAAAGTTATGTTTTTCTTTATTCTTGAAAATAATAGGTGTTTTTTTGAACAGCAGTTATAAAGACATGCTTGCTTGTTGTGGCTGCTTTGTCATATATACAATTTGACATGCCGCTATATCTGTGTTAATTGTGCTTTGGTGCTCGCTATGTCCATAAAATGAACTAGGTGGTTGATTTGTGGAGAATCGAAGCTTTCCAACGATGTCTTTACCAGTGTATTTATCATGCATTCTGAGTTATGTGTAAATGCTTCAAACTGGTGGGTTTAGAGAGTTTTAGGGTTAAAGGACCCACAGGATCATGGTTCCTTAGCTGTACTTTAATCTGAGAATGAAGTTCTTTAGTTGTTCACTTTTTTAACAGTACTCCTACCTGGAATGTTCCTTTTTTTTTGCCGAAGAGATCGATTTTACCAGCGTAATTTTCATGCATTCTGAGTTATTATTTGTAAACGCTTTAAAATGGTAAACGCTTTAAAATTGTTCATCCTCTCAAAACCCAGTGGGTTTTGAGAGGATGAACAACAACAGCTGACACCAACGGAAACAGGCTAAAGCAACATGCTAACATTGTAAAAGTTGCATTAACAAGGAAGCAAAATGTTGTGATAAAAAGTGCAACATTGGCAAAATGAACCCAAAATTTTGATATATTACAAAAAATTGTATAAATATGAACACATTTAAACAAACTTTAGTAGCCTAATGCTAAATTCTGACATGCTAACACTCACACGAATAAGCTAAAGGGCTAGCAATTATGTATTTTCATAGACATTAGCTGGCTAATGTACCAATAACTTTAAAGGGCCATTAAAAAATTATGAGATAATACCACCATGTAGGGCTGGGCGATATAGAAAAAAAGCTTATCGATAAAAAAAAAAAAGCATATTGATCGGCATCGATATTTATTGAAAAGATTTGAAACCATATTTTATGTGCAGCTCTGCCTGGACTTTTTATGATATTGCTAAATTATTTAATTTTAATAAAAAACACAAACACAGACTTCCAATTAAATCTTTATTTTAACCATAACAGAATTGTTTTAAAGAAAAATAACTTAAGAGACCTGAGTTATGTTATTAAATACTGACAAAGAATAAACTAAAGTGACCAGAAAAGTGACCAAAATAAATATAACATTATTCTATTCTATTATTACTAGCATTTTTCTCTCAATTGTTAGAACTACGTGGGAAACTGCCCAGAACTTTATATATATATTTTCCCGAAATTCCCGAAGATTCCTCGGAGGAGAGCCGCGCCGGGGCCTACACAGCTCGTACTCCTGCGGGTGTGAGCGGCTGAGATGATAAAAAAAAAAAAAAGTTGGTTGTGTTATCAGACTTTGTTTTCACTGGTTCCCTACACATTTTACAGATGGCTGTGGTTTGTTTTTTGTCCGACTTGCCATGACCGAAATGCTGCCAGACTGGCGAACTACAAAAACCCTTCTTTGGAACAATTTCCTCTGCCTCTCCTTGCTGCATCTTCGTGTGCTCTGTGTTGTGATTTGAGAGGGCGGCGCTTGGTGACGGCGTGCCTGGGTCCGCGATTGTGATTGGTTGGGAGGAAGTAGTGACTAGCATAAACCTACATGAAAGGCTACAATGAGAAGGAAGGAAAACTGCGTTTCTTTATCACACTTTTATCGACCCTATTTTTTTCTATTGCGCCACACGTCTATCGATCGATATATATCGTTATTGAATTATCGCCCAGCCCTACCACCATGACAAGTTATTAATTAATTAAATTATCTGAAGTTAATTCATTTTATCAATCGACTAATTGATAAGCAGCAATTTTCTAAATCTGAATTTTCTGTTGCATCAAGAGGATATTTGTTGAACAAAAAACAAAAATCATCAGCATTATTTTAATTTCTTTTGTCAGCTGTATAAAATACTGACTGAAAAAGCAAAACCCTTTTTTCTTTTTTTTCTTTTTACACATTATTAAACGCATTTCTAAGATATAACAATAACATCATTATAAGATATATTATAACAGGAACTTCTAAGGTTGCTAATTAAAAGAAAGATTAATATAATGTGTGAAATAACTTCCTATAAACAGAAATGTAAAATTATCATTAAAAGACGGGGTACTGTCAGATTAGTTGCCACTTCACGTCAATGAAGTACACGGCTTCTTTGATATAGTTCCAACAGTCAGTGCCCCCCATGTTTTTTTTTCTTCTTCCTCCATTTCATCTAAAACTCAAACAGGATCCTATAAATATTGCTGGAAACAGATCCATCTCCGCATCGGAAGACCCAGCATGTAACAGGGGGTCGTGGAAGTAACATAGCCAAGGTAGAGGACGTATCAACAGACCTCTACCTTCTTAATGTTTGTGCTCACGCACGTGTTTCATTCAGCAGAGACACCATCGGCTCGCCCACAGTTATCAGTGATCTGCCTAAAATGGAATGCCAGGAATTTTTGACTCACAGAGGAAATAAGAACAACAAAGGCATGAATAAATAATGCCTTCTCACTTTGAACTGTGCATCAAAAGAAACGGGCTCGCCCACACGCAGCAGCACAGGCACGCGCAACCGCACACGGCAAACCCTCCTGTGGACAGCCAACCAGCCAGCCACTGTATATGGAAAGCAGTCATCCCAGAAAAGCGTGAATGGTATGCAAACGCTTTATTTACTATGCAGGGTCTTTAGAAGGGGTCAGAGAACTGAGGGAAACAAGAAAAAGAAATAATCAACTAGGGAGTCAGAGGCTGCTCCGTACGGCGGTCAAAGTCACGGCACATTTGACTTTTACCGTCAAGTACCTCTGCTGAAAGGTCCATTTATATTTAGGTCAAAAACCAAACACGCCCCATGAAAATCAATGGCTGACAAAAGGCAACGAACATCTGTTGCATGCGCTGCTGCACTTCTGTTCCAACAGGTTGATTTAAGGAAACTCGTCTCGTTCAGTAAAAATCGAGAGCGATCCAAAGCTCCAAAATATTCCTGCGTCACCAGATTTTCCAATTCACAGACTTAAATCTATTAGGGGCAAAATGTCCTCTTTATGCATTAACAACAACAAAAAAAATCAAGTTGTTTCGGTGAATTTCATAACATTCTCTATCAAGGTCTTTTTTTTTTGTGGAGGGTCATGTTTATTATTCATTAAGTTCTTTCACTGAGGATAACCTATTAATCCCACAATAATAATGTGTTTATCATCAAAGTGGTAGAGGACTCACTGACTCACACAGGACCCAATGCTGGCTGGCCCTAGTCTGTGCTAAGCATTCATGGTGAGCATGCTAATATTGTGTCTACACAGTTGGATGGAAACTCCCTGGCCTCAACGCTCAAACCTGACAGATACTGATGCAAATAATAAACTTTGAAGAATGAGGACAACATGATGATGATGAAAAATAATGAGGAAAATAAAGGCTCTGCCTTGCAGCAAGAAGGTTCTGGGTTCGATTCCCTGCCTGTGGACTTTCTGCATGGAGTTTGCATGTTCTCCCTGAGCATGCGTGGGTTCTCTCTGGGTTCCTCCCACAGTCCTAAATTATTACTGTTAGGTCAATTGGCTTCTTTAAATTGTCCTTAGGTGTGAGTGTGTGTGTGTGAATGGTTGTATGTCCTGTTTGTCTCTGTCTTGCCCTGTGATGGACTGGCGACCTGTCCAGGGTGGACCCTGCCTCTCGCATGTAGTCAACTGGAGATAGGCACCAGCACCCCTCGTGACCCCAGCAGGGATAAAGCGTGATAGAAAATGGATGGATGGATAAAGGTTACTGAAAAACTAAACTGAACAAATGCAACTACAACCCCATTTACACTACCCTTGAAAAACCGTGCCGAGACCGGTCCGAGCTCAGTAACTGAGATAACTTATCGTGTGTAAATGGAAAGCAAACTGAACTGAACCGAGCTAGACACAACCAAACCAAGAAAACTGCAGACCAGTTCCAGAGGTGGGCTCGGCTCGGTTTTTCCCTGGCTCGGTTCTCTGATAACAAGAACGCATGAGCAGAACGCGTCATGTCCGTCTGGCTGCACATCCCGATTCAGACTCCATTCCAGTAGTTGGCGGTAATTCCCCTGCGGAAGTTGCTTGCCAACCAGCACAAAACAGAAGAAGAAGAACAACTATAAACAATCGAAACCTTCTCCATGCAACATTTTAAGTAATGGCATTTTGAATAATAACACCGAAATACAGCAATAATAATCAAGCATAACTTTCTGAATGTGACGGGCGCCGCCATTTTGATCTGCTTGATTCCCTCCTTCTTCGTCGTCTTCTTCTTGTGTTTTATGGCGGTTGGCAAACAACTTTTGGTGCAATACCGCCACCAACTGCTTGATTTCCTCCAATACTGGCAGTAATACCGCAGATCGTCACTAGGAGGCGAGGAACCGAGATAACGTGATGTGTAAACGGTCATCAGATCTGAGCTCGGACCGGTCTCAGCATGGATCGGTTTTTCAAGGGTAGTGTAAATGGGGTACATGTTTTCCTCAAATCATGTAGACTCAGAGGTCTGTTGGATTAATCTTACATGAAGCCTGGGTAGGAAACATGACTACATCTGAAATACACTAGATTTGTGTTCCAAAATGGCCTAAAATGTTTTTTACTTCCTTTAGTAATCTTTGCTTTCTACTATTTATTAAATCCCACACATGATTTTTTTTTTCATTTTCCTTCAAAGCAGCTAGACCTTCTGATCCAAACCAAGTTCTTAATGCTTTCCAAAGGTACTTTCTTAGTTATTCTTTAAAAAAATATATCTTTCAAAAGATAAAAAATCCAACCCAGCATGAAGAACCCCCTACCACATAGTTGAGACCATTGATGAACCCTGACATAGAGTGGATTTTTCTGGCCGCACTGGCCGGTAGTCATCTGATTTTTCTGCCATTTCCCTTTTCAATAATGCAGCCCCATGACTTGTTAATCCTTAACTTCATTAATGTTAAATCCAAAGGACTTCATTCAATTAGGATCCAAACACATGGGGTCCTGCATCAAAATAGGAAATAATTAACCAAGCAATGATGGACTGAATTATTTGATAGAATATAAAAGAAATTTTAGAAGGAAAAACAGTTTGATCACTGAGCTTCATTGCATTTATGAAAACAAAGACAAAAAAAAAGGGATTCCACATCTTTTGGTGCTGCCTCTCACACATGAGATGCATTTTCACTCATTTTGCTCTTGGTCCTTGCAGAGACAAACAATGGAGTGCTTTTGGTAAATAAAAGAATCTCACTACAGAAGATGACAACAACCTGATGAAATGCGTAATTGTTTTAACAAGTTTCCACTTGTTTCACTAAATTCAAACTTTTCATGACTAAAACTCTAAAATGTTCCCGTTGGATTGAGACGATATGGCTGCAGCCTGGAAGGCCTTCCATGTTTTTATGCTTGCCTCATTGTTCTCGTCTGCTGAGCTTGAGCCACGGCCTCCATACTTTTACCTTTCAAAATAAAACTTCCTATTACAGTACATATTGTTTGTCTTTTTTTTCAGGTGATAAAATGCGCAGTTTAACACAATATTATATGACCCACCAAATATGGTGACTTCTAACCAGCCAATGCACCAACCCTACCTTCACAGAGCCAATACCTACTGTAATGCTAAAGAATCACAGCTAAACTGCATTACCAAAACAAACTTAGTTGAAAATGTATTTAAAAAAAAACATTTCCCCTAATTTAAACAGTTACATAAGATGATCTGCCAAATTTTATAATTACTTTCACCCTAAAAAAAAAAAAGATAATTAGATATTCTACACTTGTAATAAAATAATGGAGCCGTTTTCTTTTTCTTATTTTAAATGTAAACCATATTTTTCCTTCAAAAAACTGTCTCACTTACCTGCTCAACTAACTAAAAGAAAACATATCTGAATAAAAAATGAATTACTCAAATTTTATTTTTAATTTTATTCTAATTTTCAAACATCTGGCATAAAAAAA
>NW_015150705.1:173784-180875 GCF_000732505.1 Cyprinodon variegatus
TTCGGAAGCCATTTCATACCATGATGGCCTCCTTGTTGTTTAATGTTTAATTAAATGCATTTAGTTCCTATGCTCCACTTATCTGGAACAAACTTCCAGAAAACTGTAAAAGTGCGGAAAGCCTGAGTTCCTTTAAATCAAGACTAAAAACACATATGTTAAGGATTGCCTTTGACTTTTCTAGTTAAACAGTTCAACTAAAACATCCTTAGTTCAACCTTTTTATTTTCTTAAGTCCAACTGTTTTTAATATTCTTTTTTGTGTCTGCATTGTTTATTTTATTTTATTTATTTTTTATTTTTTTCTACTTGCTTTGTTTTATTTTCCTGTATTTTAATCATGTAAAGCACTTTGCATTGTCCTTGTACTGAATTGTGCTATACAAATAAATTTGCCTTGCCTTGCCTAATGTGGAAATAGGGTGAGGGGGATTGTGAGCTGGTTTATGCCGTAACTAAAAAACTTAGACCATGTTGTTTTTGAGGAAAGCCTGACATTACAAATACAGACCTAAATGCCCAGTTTTTATTTTTTGTGTGGTATGAGGTAAAATAAAACTGGTTTATTCCTTAAAGAGGATTGAGGCTTTGCAGCATCCACTGTAGGTCCAGCAGGTTCTGCAACAGCTTCTTCCTCACTGCCAACACACTGTTGAACTGTGGAAACTCTAATCAAGTCTATGCATACGCTATAAACATCATATTTGCTCTACCAACATGGGTGAGTTTTTTCATAATCCTTTAAATAGAACACAACTCTATGTTCTAATGCATTTTGCACCATATTTAATTGAACATGTTCATATTAATGTCTCTTGCACCATGACTTTTAACTGGCTTTCATTTTCTCCTACACTGTTTATATTCTGATCACTGCTGCACTTTATAATGGTAATCTTAATTTCACTGTTGTAAGCTGTTCATTTCACTGTTTAAAGCTGTACTCATTGAAATTTCGTTTTGTATTCACTCTGTATATGACATGACAATAAAGTTTGTCTAAGGTTAAATCTAAAGTATAAGAGTAGCAACTGGATGGAAACCGTTTTAAAAAGCATCAAGTCCAAAGAGATGCAGAAAAACTCCTAATTGATACCACTTCCAGTAGTTACAACGAAAATGTCTAGTGGGAGGAAAGATATAAGAAATAAGAGATAAATAAGAGACTCAAACTTTATTTCAGAAATCTGCATGTTCTAAGTTCATTTAAAGTTCTTCTACATTTCCCTATGGTTTAAATTGGAGAGAGGTCTTAGAAAAGAAATCAAAACTGCAAAAAGACAAACTGGGAGCTTTTTTTTTTTAATAAGGGACTCGCCTAGTTTCTGCAGACCTGCAGAGAAGAATCAGAGCAAATCCCTACATCCACATATGCTGAGCCCATTCAAGTCAAGGTTGAATTCAGAGTCCGTTTAATACTTTTCTATATTAGAGATCCTTTCAGACATTGCAGCAGAATATCTCTGGGATACATCTTATAGTTGGAACCACTTCCTTAGATGAATAGATTAAAATAATCCAGAAGAAAGGAATGAAATAGCCTTCCTAATGATGTGTCATGACAGATGTTTGCAGCTTTGATGTGAGAGTCGTTTCTCGTCACACGACTGGTGTGAAAACCTTCAACGGGGTAGAAAATGCCCATCAGAAGCTTTATTCTTGTAGAGGACGTGTTCAGTGTTCCTTCAGGCATTAAATAAGCAGCAGTGCCACTGCAGTGAAGACACTCTGACACAGCTAATGCTTCTGGTGGAGTCTGATGGACCCAGAGTGTGAGTGTGCATGTGTTTGGCTTCACTAATTGCTCCGGCACAGGTTGACAGTGGGATTGTCAGGGCCTTTTAGCAGGGAGAGCTTTGCAGGGCTACCTGGGAAACAAACTAATTGAGCTCAAAGTTCTGAGTTCTGGCTCATTATTGGTTCAGAGCGACTCAAGCGGACTGAAGGAGGAGCCCAGGTCGGCGGCACTAACGGACGTTTCTGGATGGATGAGGAAGCGCAGGAAAGAGCTTGTTCTGCGCTCGCTCAGGGCCACACACGCAGCGCTGCGACTGTGGGATTCCCCGTGGCTACATGGTCATTACTTCACCAAATCTAACCCTTTTCCATCCACCCTCCCCAGCGGTGGGCTGACCTTCACTCCGGACTCAGGAGAGCTGTTACTGCCGTTTTATTCACAGCTGTAAATTCATCTCAATTACGCAGTAAAAAGAAGGGGGCTTTGCATTTTTCATGCCCGACTTAAAACAATGGCTGAACGGATGACACCGTCCAACTTCTGCAGAGAGATCTAACCTTTTTTAGTCCAAATAGAAGGAAAAGGCTGTTATTGAAAAAGAAAACTTTACACTGAGAAGAATGTTAGTCAAGAAAAAAATGGATATTAACCTAAAACATCATTTCAATTTTTACTTCTTTTGAAATTTATTCTTTTTCCAGACAAGCCAAGAAGTTGTGATATCTTCCTTCTTTAAACAGAAGGAATCTTAGTCTATGTTTTATTTGGTAACAAAACAGAAATCTTATTTTATGTCCTACTTAGGGAACCTTTTAAAGATTACATGTTACTATCAGGTACTTTGAAGGATCCTACTGGCTACTTTCTCAGCTTCTTTAGAACGTGGCTATTATTGGGAAGTGGCGGCCTAATAGGGCATAGAGTTTGGAGTTAAAGGGTCGAATCCCACAGACTGCCACTTTGGGTCCCTGAGCAAGACCCTTAACCCCACACTGCTCCCCAGGCGCTCCACAATGGCAGGTTAATTTCTCCAATGTGAAATAAATTAAGTTCAATTATTCATTATTGAAACCTCAACAACATACAGATTATCTTAACTGTGTCCGCAGCAACATTTTCTCCATTACCTTCTAGTTACCTTTTCAGTGTTTTCTTGGAAGCTACAGATAACTTTCTGATTACTAACAAAAACCTTTCTAGGAAAATCTCTCTTTGGTATCAGAAACCGAACATCAGGGTTCATTTAGGATGGTTTCTACCCATGCATTATGTTCCAGGCTACTTTGAGCATTACTTACAGGTTACTTTGTCTGGGCTTTCCCAGAAACCATTTATCCTCAGATACTTTGATTTTTCAACGCCCTTCTGAACATTAAAATGGATTCTGAACTTACAGGTCGCTATGGTTGGACTGAGAGCTCACGCTCCAATCCTTACACTAACAGCTTACCTTGCAATTACTCTGAAGCTACTATCAATAGTTCTAACAAAGTGCTTTTTTGACTTTAGAAACTTCTAAATTTGAAGATATAGGTTTAAAAAAAATACCTGACAGGATACTTTTAATTCATTTTTAACACTTGGAAGGTCCATTGCTGGAAATTCAAAAATATTCTCCAATACTGCCAGAAATTATCCATTACTTTCTACTAATAAACCGGAAAACTAAAAGAGAACTTTTTAAAAACTTAACTAGTTTTCGGATTAAAGTGAAGTGACTATTAGAGAAAATGGTTAAAGGTGTGAGAAATGGCAGAAGCTGTATGAAGCAGGTTAAAGCTCGACTCTTTTTCCCCGGTCTGTTCAGGCCTCCTGTAAGTTGAGCCAGTAGAATAATTGACAGCATTTATTAAACTCAATCAGGCTGCTATAAGAACTGCAAACCAGCTGTCTTTCTATGTATAAACCAAAAACCTGTGTCAGGATGCCATAGATCTCTTAAGGTTTTGGACTTCCCAGCTTTATGCATAATTTCCACCCGAGGATTTTCTTTTTCTGGGTGGACCATCTAAATAAGTGATCCTCCTAGTTGTCAATCATTCTGGTGATATATTTAGTAAAGACCGTCCTATGTGCTCGTCCCCATTTTCACTTACCTGTGGTGAGTCTGACATCATGGAAAAAAAGCAACTTTTAAACAAAGCGTGCACAAGCAGAAATGGGATTCTCAGAAGCAGGTACAGGGTTGTGCATGTGCATTTTATTTTTTTAAAGGGGAACACCGTATTTTTTTACATTAGGCCCTTGATTTTATGTTATTACATCATGTTCTACTCACCCATGTGAGTTTTGTGTCATTTGGAGCTGTTCTGAAGATATTCCGTGAGGTTATATCCAAGTGACGTCTTCCTATGGGCAACGACTTGAAGGCACAAACTAAACTGTTCATAATTTATTCTTTATGGTGCACCAGCATTCATAACATGTAGGCGAATCACTGTCCCCCAGACATCCGCGGTTAGATTTTTTATATTTATATATTTTTTAAACAAAGCGGAGTGTGTATGACATCATCCGCGCACCGGACTGTAGTCATGACAGGCAGCCTGGGCCACAGGCGGCTACGCTTTACTCCTTCTATTCATTCAGCTAGCTAATCTGAATCGTTCAATTCCATTTCCAGAGCGAGATCATCTGTGGTAGTAGCACTAGACATCTTCCAGGCATGTGAGTAAAACTAGCAGCAGTTCAGCGGACAGGAAGAATGAACGGTAGCCGGCGCTCGGACGACGGCATACACACGCTGATGTCTAGGGGATGATGTAATAACGTAAAATCAAGGGCCCAATGTAAAAAAAAAAAAAACTATACCTTTAATTCTCTGAGGTTGTGTTAATAACTTTGATCCAAAAAGGTAATAAATATACATCTGAGTGCCCCGTGTCCTGCATGGCTTAGAAGTAGAGCAAGGTTTAACACTGAATGCGCTCTCTAGCATTTTGCTCCTACTCTCTCTGTGGCGTTTTACTGGCAGGGAGGGGCTAAGCTGTGAGTGGCAGCTCTTCACATGGACATATATTCACATGCAACAGGCCCAGTTTGTAAACCGGAGAAAAAACTCAGAAGAACTGTGTCCCATCACACCATATCCCAAACAAAAATACACTTTAGTTCCTCAAATCAGCATTTTAAAGTAATTCTAACTAAAAAAAATAATAACTCCTTTTTGATTAATAATATTTAACACATATTAGCAATGAGGACCTTAATTTAGCTCTCTGAAAATCAGATTCTGCAGACATTTTTCCAAGAGCTAACCCCATAGATTAAAAGACTCATATCACTTTGTGTTTTTCTCTCCACCCACCTCTCTCTGTGTCAGCTTCTGCTTGTCGATCTGCTTGACCTTTGGGCTGTTGGCCAGCAGGTGGCGCAGCTTCACATAACTCTTCCACAGCTTCTGGTACCTGTCAACAGCAAAAAAATGATTCTCACCATCTTCATTTTTAAATAGTTGTGTTCCTCCTTATTCTAAGTGAGTGCCTGCCTTCAGCTGCTTCAGCGTGACGCAACGGACTCTGAGAAACAAATGTATTTTACAGGAAAGTAAAGATCAGACACATGCTGACAATTTGCATCCTGGAGCTTTTTGAAGCGACTGTCACTTGTTTTATTGTTTAAAAAGATAAATATAAAGCTGCCAGTGATAGGCAGCGACTCCAGAGCTCATTCCAACACTCATTTTCTATAAAACCTCATTGTCCTTGCCCGTATTTGCATATCAAAGGAGAAAGGGAGTTATCGGCAAGGTGACGTGTAGTCATCACATAAACTCCCTTTCTCCTTTTCTTTCACCATTTCTCTTTTCAATCAAATCCCTGATTGATGCACTTTAAGTCTCCAATTCAGGAGACCTGCTCCTCATTCAGCCAGTTATTCAATTATGATTGTAGAGGACGGAGAGTCTGGGGCTGCATAAAGGCTGGAAACATGGAAAGACAGAGTGAAGAGGAAGGAAGGAATCAGGGAAGGACAGGAAAAGGAAAGGAGGTGGGGCGCTCAGAGGAATGGAAGAATTACAGAGCTTTAATAGTGGGGACTTCATTAGAGACTGAGACGAGGGAATGAGGTGGCTTTACCGCCCCGATTATCGGCTCACCGCCGCCTCCGCTCAGAAGCCATCTGAACCACAGAGAGAAGGAAGCGAGAAGAGAGAAAGTCTATCCAGCCTGGGAGGCCTCCACCCCCCCCCCACCAATCCGCTCTGATGACCTTTCTGCAGATCGGCGGCGAGCTCTCGGGGATGCAGCGTCGTGGCTCTCGCCATCCGATGCACATGCTTTCATTAGCATATGCTGCCTCTTTATCCCCCCCCCCTCCCTCTCTGGTGCCCATCTCTAACCCTTCTTAGACGTGTTCATCTGTTCCAGCATTTGCTTTCCGTCATTCAAACAACAACAGTGTCCTTAACTGGATATATCTAAAGATGCAACAAAAACTCAGCTTATCCAGCAGATATTCTCCAATGAGAATGTAGGCGTGCGTCTGGAGTCAATTACCATTTCATTGAAAAGGTAATTATAGTAGTAATTCAATCTATGAAAGAACAGATGCACATCATTTAACTACACAGACTGAAAGGTATTCATTTCTGTTAAGTATTATGATGATCGTTAAGTATTATGATGATATATATATTCAACCCTTTGAGGGCAACCCAAAAGTGGTCGGCCAATCACATTATGGTTTGATTCGGGACATATAGCTGCTGCATCTGTTCTGTCAGAATCCATGATTTCGTCCATAACAGAGGAACAGCGACAGCCTAAATATTTAAGTGGTTGTTTCTCATGGCGTCAGCTGACCATATAAAGGGACCCAGGTGTTTTTTTAGTGCCAATACAGATTATTTTTACAGTGTAACCAATTCCCCATATGTGCTGCTGATTTTCTGGGGTCTGATTTCTAAAAAAAAAAACCCCGCCAGCAGCCAAAATCATTTTTGCCTGTGAGTGGTCTAGCCTCGATCAATGCCCCAGGCCCTAGAACTGTCGGACCAATCACAACGCAGGGATGGGTTTTGAATTTCTTTATGCGAAGCGGGTGGGGTTTTGAGGGCGTGACAACAAAGCAGCGTAACGCTGGAGAAAGCACAACAGGGAAGATGGCAACAATTATTGAACATTTCTCATTTGAGTCAGCTTTGGAATCAGTTCTGGAAGGATTAGCCTTGGGGTTTTCCTTGAAATGTGAGAAGGAAGAGACTCTACGCTCATTAAAGGAATAGTACACCCAAAACATGATTAGCTTTCATTTTCTACTCACCCCCATGCTGAACAACACCCTGGAGTACTTTTTTGATATCTCAAATGCATCTGGAGATCTGGGAGGCTTCTTGCTGTCTGCTGACATT
>NW_015150705.1:181523-189827 GCF_000732505.1 Cyprinodon variegatus
AATGTCAGCAGACAGCAAGAAGCCTCCCAGATCTCCAGATGCATTTGAGATATCAAAAAAGTACTCCAGAGTGTTGTTCAGCATGGGGGTGAGTAGAAAATGAAGGCTAATCATGTTTTGGGTGTACTATTCCTTTAAATATTAAGAAGGACGTATTCACCTTTTAACGACAGGCTGTTTGTTTACACTCCCCCATCAGCTTTCTGTCGCGCTTACTACGTCACAGTCAGCTGCGCTCATTGGTCAGAATGTTGGCCAAAAAGCAAAGACAGCGGTTTGAAAATGGGTTGTTCTCATCAACAATCTTCCGATGTCTCATTCATCGGGGCCAGACTAAATTTATCAACAACAGATAACAAATGGAGGTAGTGGCAATGCATGAGTTTCACCTGATCTCAAGGCATGGCTGCTGAATGCACTGATGAATCACAAGAAGCATGGACTTATTGGCCAATAATAGCACAAGAAATTCTAATAAATGTTGATGAAATCTTCATTTGTTACCATTAATGGCTAAAACCCAGACTTTGCAGGCGGGATCAAGGTGTCGCCTCATCCAATCAGCTCTAAAGATTCTGTTTAAAACTTCCATCAAGTCGAAGGCAGCAGTCCCAGATTGATCATGTGTAGAACCAAACCTGAGTGCAGCACATTATCAATCTAGCAAGCCAGGTTAGAGGAAGACTGCTGCCTTGACAGATATGCAGCAGACAGTTTAACAACCTCCACAAGGAGGGTGATACATATAAAACATATATCATAGCTAAAGGAACTTGTGTGAACTGAGGGAAGCATGCAAATTAATCAAAAGTTTAGTGGAAGGAATAAAAATGACCCCCTATACAAGGGAACTTATTGCCACAGGCAGATCACGTTGATGCAAAGTTGCATTGATGCAAGTAAAGTCTTGATATAAACTGAGGCTTTTTATTGTATTGGTCTGATTTAATATTTAAGGCTCGCATTTTAAAGAATGCATTTCCATCAAATAATTGTATAGAAAAAAAATTAACAATTTGCACCATTTTCAGTTCCCTTATATCAAAGACAATACTGGTACACATAATGTACAGCAAGGTATGTGACTTTAAACAAGAGCTATTACACTCTAAACCATGGGAGTCGTCCATGGGAATTAAATAATGATAGTTTTCAGGAGTATCCTTCACATAAAGCATTGTTTATATCAAACTATATTTCTGTTTTATTTCCAGGTGAAAGATTCTACTTATTTAAAGTTCAAAGTTAGGAGGGAATAAAAATGTCCTCTGTTGTTATCAACTTCCAAATACTATCATAGTCCCAGACGACAGATGAAAATCCTAAAAATGATTGATTTGAATGAAAACTTGAAGACGAAGCGGCACTTTTTGCTGCAGTTGACAGTTAGATCTGCAGCTTTTTTCATCCGTTACACACATTAACCTTTCTCACCATTCAGGGTCTTTAGCCCTTTATAGGGAACTCAGGGAAATACTTTGGAAAATCTAAATTTCAAGCCAATATTGTTATTGGAATCCAGGACATTACTTTATTACCGTTGTAACATAAAAAAAATATGGATATTTTGATGGGAAAAATTAATGTCAATGTAATAACAAGAAACACCAACTTTCCTGAATATATTAAGAAACATAACGAAGTGCTTCTATAAGAAATGAATGAACATTTTTTGGTACAACTTAACCTTAGAGGCATTAATGCAGATACTGGCACTGACATTTTTTTTTAGTTTATAAAGCTAAATCTAATTGTTAACTAGGCTCATTAGCTTTAACTTTACTTTTTAACTTTTCAATCAGCTTTTTATCTTTGTTTTCTTGACTTAAATTTCTTATTCAACTTAACTTACTGCAGGTAATACATCATTAAAGGGCTCACCTAATTGGTCAAATGCAAAAATAAGATGTACAGCCATGTAGCAGTATCTTTGCTGAATGGCTGGATAGGGGTGTAAATAATAATCATTTTGTATCGATGCATCGATCCAACAGCCGACGATCCGAAGCATCGATACGTCCGCAAGAGAATCGAATCATGTTTTTTTATTTTTTTCTCTCCGGTCTATTTTTATCCATTTGCTCCTGGGCGTAATTCTCCCTCCCGTGCTGCGGTGGCGCTAAACCTATTCTGGTTATACTCTTACAGCAGTGTGTTGCAGTGAGCTTGACACAGACATTTTTTGATTTATGCTCAATATTGAATTGTGGTCTGTGCTACACACTGTGGGTCTGGATACGGCCGAGGCGGAGAGGAAGTGGAGGCGAGTTTGGTCCGACGACGGAGGGACATGAGGGCCAAAAAGAGCGGAGATCCAGGTGGAAAAAGGCTCCCAGCGTTCTCGCGCACCTCGCTCTTCTAGCGGGTCAAACTTCACGAGTTGTTTTCGGACATAAAAACAAAATAAGCCGGCCTCCTGTCTGCAGGACTGTTTGCGGTCAGCTACAATTTGGGAGAGGAGCAGCGGAGCGTCTGCGGAGGGGGCGGGGACGTCTGGAGCCGAGGTATTGAATTGCACTCATTGCACTGATTTTGTGCAATATTTTTTGATGTAAGGCCTTTCAGAATCTATAATAGGTGGAGTAAAACATTGTCAAGCCTGTAAGGTGTAAAAGAAAAAGGGTGGACTCCATTTGTAAGGGGTATGCAAGTGATCAAAAACTATAACTTGCCCTATTAATCTCTTAATATCCACCTCATTTTGGGAAATTCTGGCCTATTTTGAATACCCAAATGGAAAAACAAATAACTTAGGAACTGTAAGCTCAAATTGCATGTGTGATACGTGATTTGAAAGCTAACGCCTTCTAGTTTTCGGAATATATACGTGAATATTGGGTGAGTAAAACCCAGCCCAAGCTGCATCAGTTCAAACATGACTCAAAGTAGTTTTTTTATTCTCGAAAATAATAGGTCTTTTTTAACAGCAGATATAAAGACATGCTTGCTTGCTGTGGCTGCTTTGTCATGTTACATTCTGACATGCTGCTATATCTGTGTTAATTGTGCTCTGGTGCTCACCATGTCCATAAAATGAACTAGGTGGATAAATTGTGGAGAATCTAAGCTTTCCAACGATGTCAACATAAATATTTTATCCGTGTAATTTTCATGCATTCTAAGTTATCACATTTAAACGCTTTAAATTGGTGGTGCTTGAGAGGTTGAGGGTTAAAGGACCCACAGGATCATGGTTCTTTAGCCGTACTTTAAGCTGAGAATGAGGTTCTTTAGTTGTTCACTTCTTTAACAGCACTCCTACCCGGAATGTTCTTCTTTTTTTTGCAGAAGAGATCGATCTTTAAACCATTAGACCGAAGCACACAGTTCCAGTTAAAGTCCCAGAAGGATTTAGTCAAAGGCAAATCTGTTTATGCTGGATGAACAGAAAAGGTTTTATCCTGTGTGTAGATGGCATGGACACTCTGTGACCCGAACATGTCCAACAGTGAGCTTTGTAGATCGTTTTGACCTCATTAAACATCTTTCTTCCTGTGCGCAGTTGACAGATGAACCTCATTGTGTATCAGGTCAGATACTCTGTGGGATATCCACACGTCACTGTTTCAGCTACTTTATTTATTGCTCCGACTGTACAGGGACACCTTTAGTTTAGTAGCTCCTGCACATTTTAAGCAAAACATGCATTTTCCAACCTCCTGAATATTGCTAACTCAGTTATCACTTTCCTTCTTCATGACTTCCTAAATTACTTTTCCTGCATCATAATGTTTCCACTGATATTTACGAGCTTCAGCATCACATCCACTACATATTTGCATCAAGTGTGGGCATGGAGAGCAGTGGGAGCTGATCCAAAAGGCCAGATATTTCCCTGGCATGCAGGATTTGCATATATTGCACTTGAAGAATAATAACCCATCCAATTTTACATCCATGCAGTCCTTAGTGATGCTGCAAAGGCTTACATTTAGATGACAGAGATATGACTTATTGTTAAGGTTAAAAAGAAAAAAACATCTCAAAAGAACAGAATTACCAAAAAAAATAAATAAATCCTGAATTTTCAGTGAAATAATCCTCCTTATGCTTTTGACACATATGTACCAGGAGGCCAATTTTATGACTGGAAGAAAAACCCCAAATCTATACAGATCACAGACACTTTAGCTGTAAGAGTCAACCCTTTTGACAATGTTTGAGTGAGAGGCTTAGAGACACCATCAGGAAATCAAGCGGCCAATCACACCCCCGTATGCAGATAAGGTGCTCCCTTTCCGTTCAGGATCATGAGTTCAGAGGAGATTCAGCTGCTCCTAAAGGCATAAATGTGACAGGAATCACTTCCAGCTCATGTCAGCTGCTGCTTTTCTACATTTTGAAAGCGGCCTGTGTATAAAACTGACAGCAGGTTGTAATTTATCCTCTGCACTTATTTCCCTCCTCTTCCATCATCCCATTCCGTTTCTTTTCCCCTTTACGTTCCCTGACCTCTGACTGGTCTTAATTCGGTCTGGATCCAGCCGGAAATGCGTGAGGTGTCCGGTGGGTGGCGAAGAATCATCTTCCAGCGGGTAATTTCTGATGCATTCAAGGCTCTCTCTCCGCTGCGGCTACAATCAGCACCGACCGCTGCCCTGACATGCGTCATTAGCTGTGGTCGGAAATCCTTATCGCCCGCCTCTCGCTGCTCGTTTCTGCATCAGCTAATGATGTCCCGATCGGTCTATAAATTTGTCGGCGTCCAACGCTTTGAGGACTCTGGCACAAGCAGCAGGTGAACGGGGATTAAAGCGCTCAGAGGACTGATGGATATAAAGTGGTGGCAGTCGGATGAGGAGGCAAATGGATTTCATCATGATTATCCTCTTGTTTTCCTCCTTCCTATGTGCTTGCAAAGGTTTTTTTTTTAATAGCTGAAGATTGTGGTCTGTGTTTGTTTTGCCTCAGCTATATATTTAATGGAGTTGGTTCTTAACCACTGTGTGTACACGCAGATGAAAGGTTTGGGACGCTCTTCTGCATCTCAAGCTCAGACTGGATGCAGATCATCCAGGTTTTCCTACAGACTCTAATGTATTTAAATCAGGACTGAACATTATTAATCATCTGGAAGGTTAAACCCCCGATCCAGTCTAAGCTCTTTTCACAAGTTTTATCTCTTTTATTTAGCACCATCTAGCACAGGGTTCCTAAAACATAAGGCAAGTTAAATTCAAGACTTTTTTTGTCCCATGAAATAAAACTTTAAGACCAACTTCACAATAAATACAAGCAAACCCGGTTGGGACAAATTTAACCTGATGCTTATTATAGGATAAAACATTACTTTCTGGACCAGTAGAAATGTTTACAATTTTGAAAAACTTTCCTTAAATAGATATATTTGTTAAAGTTGTAGGGAAACGGCTCTTCCAACCATATTCTCCCGAGTGGTGCCCGACATTATACGAGTGAATAAAGTAAAAGTGATTGGTCGATTATCAAGGGGGCGGGACTGTTGTGGTGGAAGGTTTGCAAGCAAGTTTGATTGTGGCCGGTTTGGGGGAAGTATCTTCCTAACCAGTTAGCAACTTAGTGCTAGTAGGTTCCCAATGGGAAATAACATTGGGACCAAGTAGCACTAAATTGGTGACTTAGAAACGACACTGTCAAGGAACGCTATGGACAGAGGAAACATGCAAGAGGAGGAGAGTTTAGTGTCGGAGGTCGTGGATGAGTCTCCTCCGTCATCCATTTTTTATTTAGAGGAGGAAAGCGGGATGAAGATGTTGTGGAAGAGGACGCCAGGGCGGCAGAAGCTTGGTTTGGTGTAGAAGGCTTCCAGCCGTACATGTTTGAGCCCTTGCCTCGCAACGCTGCCAGTCCTGTTAGCTCTACGCCTGCTGAAGACACAGACGTCCATCCCCGTGAACACTGGGACGTGACTCAATGGGAAAGGAAATGATTCTTATTTCAACCGTTGCATATATTAGCTGCGACATATGAATCAAGATGCTATGGCCGAAAAAACGTGATTGACAGATGACCATTGATATATGATTGGCCGACTTTAGGTGTACAAGCTGACGTATAACTAACTGGCCTGCAGAAGATAACGGGAAAAAAAAAAAAAAACAGATTTTCAGACTTTTCTTTTTTTAAATAGAAATTTTCTAAATTTTGGGACAATATGATCTGATAAAGAGTACATTTATATACATGTTTAAGTCAGAATAATTTGACATTTAAATATGATTTCCCTACGACTTTAACAACTAATGAATGGAATTCACCACCTGTGTTTTGATCCCTACTCAAAGTCCAGGCGTATAGGCGTACCGCCAAATATTATCTGGAAATTTAGTCCTAATGGTGCTTTTTTTGACGTCGGAAATGGCTTTAGAGGCTTTGCAGAGACACGGGTGAAACAGAACTGAGAAATAGCTGAAGCTTCTCTATAATTTGATTTTGGCGCTTTGTTTTTCACTCTTCACATGTCTGACTCACCAACTTTGATTCCCATCGCGCCAAGCTTGAATGACTTCTTGCCCAAAATACACCATTCCTCATATACATCACCTGGTACTGTTTTTAGGGATGCACAAAGCTCTTGGCTGAATAGCCAATTTTTATTGAATTTAGACTTTAGACTAAAGTTTTATTGGCATATCACCCCAAGGTCTGTTCGTAACATCGTATTTATTGGTTCTGCTATCAGGATGGAACTAATTAGGTAAATGTCGAAACATTATCGTGAATTATTTACATTTTTGATATAAATTACAAGAATAAAATACTATTTATGACAATTTTAAGACCTATGAAAGACTGATTTAACACATTTTAATACCAATTAAGGCTTTATTTTTATATTGACAAATTCAATGCCTTTTATGACTTAAGGATCCGCTGGAACCGTGTAGCCTCTCTTTTCAGGCTAAACAGAAGTGAATCCACACAGTATGATGCAGCCACCACCTTGTTTTGCTGAAGTATAAAAGCCTTTGAGACGATTTAACCATCATTAATCTGATAATAAATACAGTTTTTAGCAGGAGTTGGAAGGTGGGGTACCCAAGGCTGGAAATAAAACTATTTTTCCTATACTTATTGTGACGTTGGAAATTCCTAGAAAAAAATTTATTGGAGGCCTGCCAAGAAAACAGAGTGAAGTTTGTGACTTTAACAGAATAAAATGTGCAGAAATGGAAGGAAGAGGTCTGTGGAACTGTTGCATTTCTGATCAGGCACTGAAGTTTAAATTTAGACAGACTTCTGCTGTGGTGGTGGGGGGGGGTTGTTGTGGTGTTGCCACATCCCTGTGAGCATCTCTGCTCACATCATCTAATAGGCGTCCTCTGTTAATTATGCAGCAACACAGTACAGCTCTCCCGCCTGACGCCCTCCTGGCGCGCGGATGTTGCATTACTATTCACGAGCAGCAAACTGAATCCGCGGCGCCCCCACGGAAACCCGGGACCCGTGACGACGCATGTGAAAATGTCACTATCCCGACTATCCGTGTCGCTCCCCTCCTCTATGGCGTTTCTCCAGGAGAGAGGCGGGGAGCGAGGAGTCGTGGGATCGAAGGAGACTGCTTGATATTTTTCAGCGTCTGTTTGTTTTTCAGGCAGAAACGGTGTGATCTTACTGGGGGTCTCCTGCGTAGCTGAGCTGAGCGGGCCGGATGCCGAAGTGAACGATGATGGGGAAGGTGATGACGTCAGGGTTGAACTGCTCCCTGTCCAGTTGGTCGATGCGCACAGAGCTGGGTTTCTGGAAAGAGAAGGAAGAGGGAGGAGAAATAAAAAAAAAACCTGTTAGAGCATAAACATATTTAGCTCAGAGGCAGCCATCACTCAATCACCTGCAAGCAGCATGTGATATAAATAATCTACACCACCAGGGTCATCTGTCACAGGCACGTAATGAGACGAGTCAGCTTGTAGCAACGGGAATGATTAAGCAACACCTCGGACAGCGAGCTCACTTCTCTTATCAGAGGGGAGATTGACAAGCAGCATGTCCTCATATGGATCCCAAATCACCGCCAGCCTGTCGGCCAGTTTGAGAGATCAGAGAGAGCAGCTGCAGCACGAGGCGGCTGATCAAGGCTGCAGATGGACCCAACTCACCTCTGTATTCCCTCATCATCAAAACTTCTCATCCCAGAGTGAGGGGTCACCGTCCGACTCCCATTCTGCCTTTAAAAGCAGCTCTGATGCGTCAGGACTGCTAATTCATCTGCCATTAAAACTGCAGCTTTATACGCACCTAATGAGGAGAGGAGAGGAGAGGAGAGGGAAGGAAGGAAGGAAGGAAGGAAGGAAGGAAGGAAGGAAGGAAGGAAGGAAGGAAGGA
>NW_015150705.1:191294-192743 GCF_000732505.1 Cyprinodon variegatus
AAGGAAGGAAGGAAAGAACGAAAGGGGGGGGTGGAAGGAAGTTATGAGGGGATATAAAACGTAAGGAAGCAAAAAGAGGAGGGGGGATAATGAGCAAAGAGTAATTCCAAGAAGGAAAATTTAAAGTTAGGATACGACAGTATAGGAAATGAAAGGATCAAGGAAGCAAAGAGGGAAAGCAGTAACAGGAAGGCAGGATCGAACCGGGAAACATTCCAGGAAGCTACATATTTTTGTGATTCAGTCCTGGAAAGTTCATCAATCATATCCCTTCATAGCAGAGCCTTTTCCAGCCTCTGCAGCCGCTCTGAAAGCAGAGCCGGCTGACATTCCTGTCTAAGCCCGGGTCACATCAGAACGCCACATCTGATTTCCACCAGCTAGAGATTTCCACAATGTGACACACAAGGTGAACATTTTCACGAGTCCAGACAGATCCGTGTAGCAGATTGAAAGGAGAAACACCTGCGGCTGAGCCGAGGACTCTGACCTCCAGCTCTCCTCATCGGCACCTTGAAAACAGGACGGAGGGGAGCAGCACGGAGAAAACAGCCCCAGATCAGCAGGAGGCAGAAAAACAACATGGACCTGAGAGAATCATCAGTGTATGCATCCATAACTATATCAAAAACAACTCTTAGCTTTTCTATATAATAATAAATCTAAAAGCTTAGAAACTTTGACATAAACTAAAAGTTAAGGAATCTAACCATGGCGTTAAAGAGTGATGCACCAAATCCAGGCAGTGTCTGAAATCAGCCGGGACCGGACAGCTGTGCTAAAGGTTACGCAACACGTCCCACGTTTCTATGCAACCTCTACAGCAGCTCTGACATCTTCACCTTCACATGGACACAGTTACTGCACATCCTTTAAAAAATACAGGCCGGGCAAGAAGGTCATCCGACTAAAAGCTTTCAGTTCAGACAGGGCTGATGACGACTGCCTGTGGAGGATAACACAGCAAGTTTCTTATGTCACAAGTTAACAAAAGAAAAAAAAACTCTCTCTCTCCTGCAGAGGCAGGGTTCAGGACAGCAGAAGAAGAAAAAAAGCTGCTGAGAGCTACAGACAAAGAAACAGAGGCCTCTCTCACCATGCCGGGGTTGGTGACGATCATCCCCTTGCATTCCTCGGCGTACTTCTGCCAGTCCAGCTGCTCCCACTGCAGCATGTCTGCGATCTCCTCCTCAGGGACCAGAGGCTTGCTGCTGCGCAGGAGGTACAGCAGAACCTGGTGCATCGACAGAACCTCCTTCCCACCATCTGAGAGCGGAAAAAGTATTCACATCTGTGTTAAAAACTAAGTAGTACGCAGAAATACTATTAGCAGCAATCTCTAGTCGGTTTTTTTTTTTTTTTTGGTAAGACGTTTAGTTTCCCATCATGGTTTCATTTATCTGGGTCATCAGCCTCCCTGATGGCGGCTTTGTAAATTTCACCTCTGAC
>NW_015150705.1:193581-201196 GCF_000732505.1 Cyprinodon variegatus
TTAAGGTCTAGACTTTGACTAGAACACTTTAACAATCTGACTCTTTAGCTCAGACATGTTATTGAAGACCTGCTGCTGTGTTTGGGATCATGGATCAAATGATGACCCATTTTGATCCATCTGAAGCTTCTGGACTGACTGGTTCATTCATTTGATTGGAAGATGAACTCATAGTGGACTGTAGGACACAAGGGGGGCCATTTCCTGCAGCTGTAAAAGAGGAAAAGTAAAATTCTGTTTGATTTTTTCCAAACATGTTTCTAGGAATTACAGCTCAAACATCTCTACTTTGGTCTCCGTTTTAATCAAGGAAAGTTGTTCCAGAGACTCCACATCAGAGGCTTCACATTAAAAGTGCTAAACAAGCTTAAAAAGGGCCAATTGAATCCTGACATGGAGCCCCTGTATATTTTTCTTTATTTTATTGAGCGACAGACGTCTGACAGTTAACTGGTTTTACATCCCTTTGCAGATTGTTAGGCAACAACAACTTCATAGTATCTGCTGATGTCTTAGTGTCTTGGCAAACAGACAACTGTTGCCAAAATCCCTGCTTCAAGAGGTGCGTACATGTTGATGTTGTCAGGCTGTAAGAAGCAACCAGTCAATCTGGGAAAAAAAAAAAAAAACAACCGAACAAACTCCATGCAGAGAGTATGATGGTGTTTGGGATTCAAACTTTTTCATCATGCCCTGATACGTAAAAATATCTGCTTCTCAGCTGACAGAGGGAGCCCTTTCTTTTAAACTGGACCGTAGCTCTGCAGAACTGTGTGATCATCCAGGTCATAAAAGCAGAGTTCAACTGCAACTCATGCAAACTGAACAGACGTGGTTCTCCCAGCGTAACACCATGATCCCTCTAACTGCCTTCCTCCTAGCAGATCACATCAGAAACATTAGATTAGGTTGTTGCTGTGCTTTTGTAAAAGAGGCGGATAAGTGTCTGTCTGCTGCTTCTTGAAATTGGGAGAGCTGGGAGAGGAATTGCTTTTTGATGGCATGAAGGTAGGAGGCAGGAGCTGCTGTGACAAGCGCTGCTGCTGCAGTGCAACAGCACCACCCAGTGTAGCAAAGGAGAACAGCATGCAGCTGTAGAAATGCAAAACAAACCACAGAAATCATCTGGAGAGGCCAGGGAAATGCTTGTTAAAGATAATGCTTTGTGTTCGACTCATGCAGGACAAGCAAGGAAAAAGTGCTGGATTTTACCTGGTAAGAATCTGACAAAACGTGGCATGAAATGGAAGCGCTGACATCCAGACGGCTCAGAGTCCAAATCAGGACCTGATAGAAAGAAAAAAAAAAACGTTATTTCAACAAGCTTCACCAAGATGATAAAAGTTCTGCCTTTTCCATCCTAAACTTTAACTCATTCATGACATCAAGGCTGAAATAAAGTGATTACATTTATGACACATCAGTTTTTTTCCCCAACACAGATACTTCTAAGACAACCGTTCAACCAAATATTTACACCAACAGCACAGGGATGAATAGATTTATATTTTTCAAGAAACCCAACTTAATTGTTTTTCTTCTTTTTAACTATTTCCTTCAATAAATTTCTCTAAAAATTCACTCTTTCAGAGTTTTTAAACCATCAGTTTTAGTTCTCCTTCATCCGTTTAGTCATATATAAAGAGATGACAGATATATATATACAAAGGAAACACAAAGATGCAATTTTGTAAATGAAGGTTTTACTCAATAAGGGAAAAATAAACTGAAAACCAATCCTTTCCCTTTTTAAAACATAAATTAGCTGTGATCATTTTAATTACCTTGGATTGAGTCAGGAAGCATGAAGAAAGTTAAAATATGTAAAACAGTAAAATCGTTCCTCTAATCTAAAGGTATCCCAGAGGGAATGAGAAGCAGCCGCTGCCATCTATTGGTCTGTCTTACAAAGCCAGCTGTCAGTCCCTGAGCCTCCAGGGAACCTGAGCGGGATGCGTTATCTACAGCAGGAGAAAAGATGGAAGAGTCCTGCACCTTTAAACGACAAAAACCCGTCTAGGTCGTAAACTAAACGTAAGGTTCCGCTGAGGTCTGCTGCTTCCGACTGGTTTTCCAAGTGTTAACACAAAAATTAAAAACTGACTTTAAAAAAACCACAATAAAAAAAGGCAAATGAGTAACTGAATGAACAATCAGGTGAATAAACAAAGACAACGGAGAAGGAAACCCTGATCAGAAATGGAAATATTCAAGTCAGATTCAATATTTTTCAGATTTCCCTCCAATCTGTTTTCTTTCATTCCATAATTACTAACGTTTCAGATTTAGGGGCCGCGAGAAAATAAAACAATGTCTGGAACCAGAAATAAGGTTTTACTCCAATGAGACCAGAAGCACAGTTGCTTCTGTATTTTATTTTTCTCTTTTTATCCGTTTTGAGGGTCTAAAACAAAAGTTTTTTGGTAAAACGAACATCATCCCGTCTTCTCTGGGTTTACAGAAGCATTCAATAATTCAGCTCGACTGCTTTCTCTTGTTAAACCCACAGAAAGGTTGAGGCCTTATTAGTGTAATTAATCAACTTGTTTTTATAACATTAGTGGTCAGATCTTTTCTTTGTTTCTTATCAGGCCTCTTGCTCCGCTTCCTATGCGTGTGGTTGTCTCCATAGCAACACGACAACCTCCAACGTGGATCCAAGCAACAACGCCGCAGCAGCAAAATTCTGTTGTGATCAACTGAATATGTGTATAAATGTCTTTATCTGAGCTTCTCTAGAAAAAGCTGTAAGGTGTTGGAGCATGGCGGCAGCTTCTTCATAATGAGGGCAGGACTGAGTTACCAGTGAAGCAGGATTCAATTGTGTAGACTACAAGATCAAGCTCCTTTAATTAAGTCACAAAAAATCTCTACATCATTTATAAAGTGGTGGGTGAACATAAAGCATTTACATCGTTCATTTAATTTTTTTAAATCACTCAAACCTTTAATAAAGTCTTACACATTAAAGCAACATTTTGTTTTATTTTCATTATATGCACGTTTCCATAAATCCCAACCTTAAAAACTCAATCTTTTCTAGATGGTTAAACATAAATACTGCTCTCCGCATTGTCATCCACCATTGTTGTTGTTGTTTTTCTTGGCACTTCTGCGTAGCAAGAAGCAGAAGAGTAACCTATGTCGGTTACTAATGGCGTTCAGGTCGGATAATTCTGTTCAGACACAGGTCGCATTTGAAAATATCAGATTCGTATCGGATTCAGGACCACATAACCAAGTGGCCCATTGGGAAAAGTTGGATCTGTGTTGTTCAGACAGCCATGAAAAGATCAGCCATGAAAAGACTGCTGCACCTCTAGATGCACAAAGGAGCGTCATCGCAGATTCTTCCTCTGAGCAGCTGTTAGACGGTCATAATCATCTTACTTTACGTAAAAAAAATAAAATAATTCTCGGTAGATTTGTGCATTAGGAAATAATTGCGATTTTTCACTATTCATATTTTAACACAACAGTAAGGAATTCATTAGAATTTACATCTAAGAAATCCCTACATTTTATTTTTTTTTAAATGCGTTGTTATTTGTAAAAATCTGCTTACATTTTTGCAGTTTTTTTTTCCAACGACTGGATTGAATGAGTTCAGGGAAGCCACTCCGTTCCGAAGTCAGCTCCCGACCTCACTCGGTCTGAAGGGATAATTTTAAGGGTTGGAGGGCACTTCCCCCTAACTCTTAAAACTATTAGGACACACTACCCTTAGACGTGAACGCGGGAAACCGAGTGATAGGGTCGCAAGTGAGAGAAATGGGACCGGGCCTTTATAACAATCACTGCTATGAATTATCATGAGTGTTTATATCTCTGCTATTTTTACTGATTTCTTTTATCATTATTTTAGTCTGTTTGCTTTTTCATGCATATTGTTACAAGGTATTCAACACTGCATTCATTTAACATTTGCTGTGAACAGAAGGTTCTTTCTAATACTTAATATGATGATAGAGCTGTGCACAAACAGCTTATTTTTACTAATCAACATTGAAATGTTTCATACATTTTCTTCTGAAGCCGATTACTAACATGTTTCCCATTTTACCAGAAAGTTCTTCAGTTTCACAGACGTGGATTCCCTTAAGTTGGCTCTGAATCTTTTCATTGGATCACATCTGTGTTTCTGCTGAGGAAAAGTTAGAAATTAAATCTGTTTTATGCCTCTTACATTTATTGGTAAGTGGTCGTAACATAGGATCTCTTAACGTCAGGGGTCTCCAAGCTATGTCACACTACGTTTAGCCATTCACACACTGATGGTTGGACCATCAATTAGCTCCATCCAATTAGAGCACTGCTGTCCCCATCATGTGTACCCAGTTTAACCCCAGCACAGTATGTCAAAAAGTCACATTTTTGGCTTATATTCCCTGTTATTTAGAAATATCGGAGTAAGGAGGACCTGAATAAATTAATTTTAAGATGACTTGAAAGTTATATTTTTTTGTTAAATATGGAGGTGGCAGTATCATGCTGTGGGATACGTTATATTTTAGTTCTTTGTGTTGATCTACAACATATTCTGTAAAAGTTCAAAAAAGTCCACTGGACTTGGTTTCCAAGATTTGACGACGTTTTGCCACCTTTCCAGGAAGCTTTCTCAATGAATTGAGAAAGCTTTTTCAGAATGACTATGACCTTGATGACTGAGAATCTTCATCAGCATCTACAACATATAATCCTTTTAAAAAGAGAACAAGCTTATTATTATAAGAGGATCTAAATCGCTGTATGGATAACCGACTGAAGGCTACATTTACTGAGAAAAACAAGAACTAATGGATGTCAGTGACGCAAATGAACTACAGTAGAAGCAATTCAACATTTCCCCGCTTTCCTTGATGGGTCCCTTAGCTGGTCACTTAAGATTCCTTTTTTAAACATCAATCTTTGTACTAAAATATTCTTTCATGCTTTGTGGAGATTAAGACCTAAAGAGAAGCATCATCGCCTGGTCAGACCCTGTAATTCAGTAGTCTGACTTACATGGAGGAAGGGCCATTTTAAATGGCTGCTACTTTACTTCGCGAAGGTAACCATTGGTTACTGTGTTCCTACCTGTTAGGTTCCAGTCATACAGCTCCAGGATGTCCCGAAACAAGTAGGAGGCAAACAGCTCCAACCCTCGGACACAGTAGTTCTGGGAACAAAGAGGCAAGCGTTCATCCTCACAGCTCATCTGACTGATGCCTGAGATCAGGCTCTCTGACTTCATCTCATCGATACCAATAGCTCTGCTACTTTAGGTCGAACTCTGAGGTTTTTCTCCTCCTGAGACGGATTAGCACCTGGGCTCACCGGAACAGTTACACCCCAGCTCAGCTGAGCTCAGACTCAACCGGCTGAGATAAAAACAAAAAGAAAGAAGAAAAAAAAAGGAGCACGGAGATAAAGTGGCGTCTTACTGACCTCCGGTGTCATCTCCTCTATGAAGTGAATGGTGTAATCTATGTTGAAGCGGATCACTCGGCACAATGGGATCTGTGATGATGAAAGGAGAAGAGGACAAGGAGAGAAAAGGACACAGCGTCTCATTACCACGGCGATAGGCAGAGGTTACAGCTTTTCGAGGGAAACTCATTAAAAACTCCCTTTTCTTTTCTGCACTAACTAGATGCATGTACGGAAGGTGGATGTAGAGAAAGAAACATGCAAACTCCCCCCCTCACACACACATTATAAGGCCCGACTCCTGGAAATGAAGTGAAATCTTGCTAAAAGGATAAGCCAGCTCTTCTGTGTTTAATCTCCCCAGTTACACGGTCTTTGTTGTCGGAGCACAGGGGTTCGTTTTAAGAGATTAACCTGGGAGCCACGCTCATTCCTGCCCATCCCAGCGGCTAACTAGCGGCGAGCTAATTTCGCTGTGCTTTTAGATTCCCTAATCCTCCTCGCCGCCGTGGAGCGTTGGCTCCGGCTTTTAACGAGGGTTAAATTATCCGGGCTCAGATCAGGGCGCATCCTCAGGGTCTCTCATGCTATTGATCACATTAGACATAAATGGGATAAAAACTTGAAATGAAACACAGTAGCATGTGGATCGCTGCTCATAAATTAGAATGTCTGGGGTCAAATTTCTGCCCTAGGAATTGAAATATTTAAATAAATCCGGCCGAGCTCAAAGGTTTGCTTTTAAATCGCAGCTTCTTTAATGGCCGTCAGCGACTGACGGGCCTTCAAACGGCGCTGAGACGACTCTGTGACGAGGTCAGCCCGGCCAGAGCGGGAGCACTTTGGCCCAGCTACAGAGTCAAAAGCTGATTTTTGAAGTTATGTTTTAGGAAAATGGCGCTGAAAGCAGCGGAAGGCATCGCTCAGTCTCTGACAGAATAGATAAAAAGAAACCAGAACAGGCATGTTAAGTGGAGGAACGCCGGCTGAGCAGCATGTATGCGGAGAGCTAACAGGACGGATCCTGGATCAGAGCAAAAAGCAGCAGAATCTCAAAGGGCAGAGAGGAAAAAAGGGAAATATCTGAAGTATTCCTGTTTTTAGAGTAGTTTTATTAGGGCTGAACAATATGGCCAAAACATTTCTTCTTCTTTTTTTTATTGGATATATAAAAAGGTAAACCTTCAGAATACCTGTATAACAGTTAGTTTTCTATATTTATTAAACTTCTCTGACATTTTAGACATATTCTCTTAAAACAAAAAACTACATAAACCCTGAATGTGAGTCAATAAAAGCTGGAATGTAAACTGAAATATCAGGAATGTGTTTAAAAGCCAAAACTTTGATATTGAATCATATTGCAATAGGGATTCATATGTATTGATAATGATCATATTCAAGTCCACTTTTTATGGATCAATAACTATTAGGGATGGTAATCTAAAACCGGTTCCTGTTCAGAACCGGTACTGTGTGTTCCAATTCCATGGCATTGTTTGGCAGCTCGCTTAACGGTTCTCTTAACAGTTTCAGGCAGAAACCAGAGCCTAGCGCTGGGCAGCACGACTTATGTCATGTTTTTTATCCAAGTTACGCACACGGTATTCACTAAGCTACTACGACGTGACCAGGCTTAAATATAGCAAAGCAAAACATAAGCGGTCAAAGCGATCGAAGGTTTGGCTTCATTTTAAGGAAGAGAAAGATGGCAACAAGGCGCTTTGCAATCATTGCAAAGTGGCAATTACATCTGCGGGAAGAAATACATCCAACATGCAGAAACACCTGCGCACACAACATGGCGTACATTTTACCAAATGCCATGTTTTTGACACTTCTGGACAGAAGCTAAAGTTACGACCAGCATGGAAGGAAACTCTGGTGGTAATTAGCTATTTTTATATCACATATGTAAATCATATGTCATTTCTCTCTTTGGGGTTATTAAGCGAGTGTACCTTTCTCGTTAATCCAGCCCTTCATTGCTAGCATGTTTAATTAGAACTACTGGTAGCTGGAATTCTTACATGATTCAAGCTATTGCAACGGATGTAACGAAACATGCTACGAAGTTGCTCCACAGTTCAGGGAGCAAGAGAAAGGTGACGCTCGTTTATTTAAATCAGGGGGAGATGAGTTTATTTCCCAAAACTGTAGAGTAATGCTTTTTCATTAAACGGAATCAATAAGAGAATCGATAAGG
>NW_015150705.1:202526-207440 GCF_000732505.1 Cyprinodon variegatus
CGATAAGGGATCCAATCGTTTCACAGAATCGATAAGGGATCCAATCGTTCCACAGAATCGATAAGGGATCCAATCGTTCCACAGAATCGATAAGGGATCGGAATCGTGAAAATCTTATAAATTCCCAACCCTGATAACTATGAATAAAGATTTATCAAAGAAACAAGACGCTTCTCATAGGCGTTTTTTTCATTAATCACATGATCTCAGACTCCTTTTACTCCAATATGCCTAAATTAAATCCAGTGCAACCGATCATCTTAAATATTCAAGCTGGAGTCACATGTATCTATTGTCAAGGATCCCAGCAGACGGGTCAGGGAGGAAGATCTCAAACATTTAACCCAAAGTCAGGGTTTTAAACTACATTGCAAATTTGGACTGAGCATTTTATTCACCTACTTAGCTACCCTCCTAACCTGAACAGCTAAGGCAGGAAAATCTGATTGCAAAATCTATAAACCAACTATAAAACTGGAACCGTATGAAGCAAATCAAAGAGAATTTAGTTGTTGGAAAAAATAACATAAGCATAAGTCCTGTTTATTGGGTCGCATACTTGATTTGTGACAAACTACAAAAGAGTAAAAAGGTGCGCCGGTCATCCCCATAGCATGTTGCTGTCACCTCCATGCTTCACTGTGGGGATGGCAGAGGGTAGTCAGGGAAGCTGGGAAAGTCATTGAAATGTCTAATAAAAAAAAAGTAAAAATCTTGTTTTATCTTTTAGATAATATTTCAATTGAATAAACTATGCAACAAAACTTTGATAACATTTGCAAAAAAAGACACTCAGATGTTCTAAATAAAATGACTTCATAAAAGTAAGCTTTCCCCTGCAGGAAGGGGAGGTTAGGTATTCTCTCCGATCAAAAGGAAAATCTGCACAGCAACAAAGCTGGATTCCACCTTCCTGTCCAACCAACGGGAAACTACAGGCAGACTTACATCAGTGAGAGGAGTGTGGGAGAACAGAGAGAAGCCTTCAAACAGGTACTCATGGTCATCGTACTCTATCACAGTGGGCCTGTCGGTCTGCAGGAAGAAGGGCATCAAAAGGCAGAATGAAAGATCATGAAGGCCGTCAGCGTGGAGGTGAAACGATGGAGAGAAAAGATCCTGATGACTTTATACCAGGAAGTTTGTGGGAGGAGAGACGGTGATCCTGTAGTGGAAAAGCTTCCCTGCGTTGTTGTTCATCGGACGGCACTGCTTCACAGGCTGGGAACAAAATGATAATCAAGAAACAGATAAATATTAAAAATATTTTTTTAATGCTAGGGTTCAAAATCAAGGAAAAACTTGGTTACTTTTTGAGTTAAAATGGATTTGATGTCTAATTTTGGGTAAATGTTCTGGATGGGGTCACATAGAACGAACAGAAACAGTGAACATTTTTTACTGTAAAATTAATAAACCAGGAGAGAGTTCTCCTCCCGTGTCCTAAAAACCAAAACAAAGCTGGAAATTAAGGATTACATTGGTTCAAAACTGGGCAAATATTTTTAACAATACGTAAAGAATGAAATGAAAATGAAAAACATACACAGTGAATGTTGCACTGTTAAAGCAACACTTTAAGATTACATTTGGTCCCACACTAAGTCAGAGTGGGACCAAATGTAATCTTAAAGTGTTGCTTTAACGGTGCAACATTTACTGTGTATGAGACAGTGACCAAAAATAACAATATGGTGTTTTTAAATTCTAAGGAGACCAAACCAGGGCCGTTTCTCAATATGCGTTCTTGAGCGTTCTCGTGTGCTCGTGATACGTCATCAGCCTCAGCCAGAGCACTGTTCCAATTGCAGAGAACACCAGACAGAGAACGCACCAAATCCACAGATGTTGTTCTCGCCCCACCCTCTTTATTGAGCATGCATCAGAGCAGACTTGTCCGTTCTTGAGATTGACGGCTGTCTCAGCATGCACTGCGGCAGCAGCAACTTTCAATGGAGTGCTTCATTGAAAGTTAAAAGTTCTCTTTTCTGTTGTTCTATAAAAGTATGTTTTAAGACCATTTGAGGCGAGAATTTTATACTTTAAAGCGTCACTATATGGTCTATAGACAGATTTAATGCGTACCGGTAATAAAAAAACCAGCGGACCTCCGAAGCAAACGGCAACCTGGGCTAACCGCAGCCCATCTGCAGCGGCCCTCTCTCAGCATAGCCGTGTGTGAAGGGCCGCTGGCTCTGATGGCGAGTTTTTTGTTTTATTTGGCAAAATGTTCATTTGAATTGTGTTTATCTGATCATTATTCCCCCACTAAATGAAAAAGGTCAGAATGTATTATTATCTATCAATAACAGGAGGTGATATGCAGCTGTAGACGAGCTGCCATATTAAGCTGCATGCTCGCGTTCTCATCAAGTCCATTCTTTCCTGTGTTCTTCTCAAGAACATACTTAGTGAGAACACAAGTCCGTACTCGTGTTCTTGTGAATGAGAAACGGCCCAGGTCTGCCCAAAGACTGACAGCATCACTAATGTAGGTTTAGTTCAGGTTGTTTCTAGTGTTGCACCGATACCAGTATCGGGTATCTGCCAGTACCAACAAATAGGACACAGATACCATTTTCGATTTTATTTAACTATTTTCACCCATTCCAGACAGAAAATAAAAAGTTCTACTGGATTCACTTTGTATTAGTCTTTTTCCTGCTTCACAGAGTTAGGCAGCAGCTTGATAAAGCAATGATGGCAACTATTTGTCATCCAAGTAGTATGCAGTTCTTCATATATACACACACATCAATTTCAAACAGATGGTATCGGCCAATACTGCACAGCCAGGTATCGGGGCTAAAAAATGGCATCGGCGCAACACTAGTTGTTTCTCCATAAGACAGAAATCATGTTTATAAATAATGTCTGGACTGAGGAGCAGGGATGAAAGACTGATTTTATGAAAAGGAAAAAAAAACATCTAAGCCTGAATGACATGGGAGATATGATGAAACAAAACCTGCAGTTTGTCTAAGTTAATGGATAAAGTTAGCTCAAAAGCTTTACAAATTCATTTTTCACCACTTTAAGTTACATTTATTTGTTTCAAATAGATATTTTTTCACTGTAGCATCCCACTTCAAGGCTTTTATACCTACTTTACCATTTTAGAGAATATCCCCAGCTTTATAATGGTTACTATGACAGATTTTGGCCAAACACCAACATCCATCATGACATACGCACTTTATTCTGAGCTATGACTTCATAACAAAAGAAGAATTTTAACTGCGTTTGCTAGAAGCACGTAATTAATCATTTTCAGGAGGATTATGATAAGAAAAAAGGTTAAAAGAAGAAGCTATTAATCAAATTTAAGGCCTCCAAAGGCAAAAAACTAAAATATATTCATAATTTTAAGGCCCTGCAGAAACCCTAAGGGTACAGAGTTAAACACACAGTGGTGGAGGCATGATAGTAATTTTAAATACAAGTAATTTTGGACCCAAATCATAAGCTATCAGTGAGACAGCTGAGAAAACGGACGAGAAGTTTACTGTATATACAAACCTACAGAGGAACGGAATGAGCTGAAGCCAAAGCTCTTAAATGGCCTAGTCCAAGCCCAAATAGGAAAATGACAGACTACCTGCTGGGTCACCTGCTACAACAGGAGATTTATAGATGTAAATGCTGACAAAAACATGGAGGAATATTTCATATTGATGCTAGTGCTGCTCTTTCATACATTTCATCTAAAGCAGATCTGTTTTTCTACCGAACTCTACAGGATATGCATCAAAATGAAGGTGAAATAAGCTTCCAGTTGATTTATCAGTCTCGTTTTTCCACAGTGATAAAAAACTTGGCACTTTAACTGCAGCCAACAGCTGTTTATATCAGTGTGGATGTAAATCTGATGTCAAGTAGTGCCTCTACAACAAGGCAAACTGACAAAACAACAAAATCCCTCCTGTAGGGAGGAGGATTTATCAAGCATTGCATGATTTTTATCAATTCATGAGGCATAAAGGTCTCCTATTGTGGCTCAAACGTGTTCTAATAGATTGTGTTCAAAAACACAGTAAGGAGCTAAAGCTCTGTATGAAAACATAATCAGTGACTTGCAAGGACAGGGGTCTGTTTTTTAGGAGATGTAATCTTCTTATATAGATGATTGAGTCTCTTTTATTGTGCCTTTGGACCATGAGAAAATGGCCTCTGTGTAAAAATGCATTGAGACCGAGTGAAATGATGCCCTTGGCCCTGCTGTGGCCCAGCTTCAAGGTTATGAAGGGTGATTTATTCACAGTGTGTCCTACCTCCTCTCCCGGGTAGATGCTGTGGCGGATCCCTGTACGTCTGGCCTTGGCACTGCACTTACACAGGGGGCCATCATTCATCTGGACAGAAAGAAAAAATGCGTGAATGGGGCAGAGCTGCTTCACTTGCCATGTAGAACACGAGGCCAGTGAAACGCTTTACATGTCTGAGCTGCAGGCGGCTGACCTTTATCCCTCTGATGGACTATTAAGTTTAGAGGTTAAGGTTTTGCCTGTGAAGCTCTGCGTATGCTGAATGAATTCCAGCTGATGTTACTGAAACATCTGGCTGAAGGATCAGAACTTTGACCTGGTAGGAGAAGGGACAGCGGCGGATTTAGGAAATGTGGGGTCCCAAGCAAAGACAAGCAGGGGGCCCTCTGAATTGAGAAGACAAAACATAAAACAGACTCATTATACAGATAGAGAAATTTTAATAAAATAGATAAATATTTGTTCTACGTTTTGTCCCTCTCTTTTTGTCCCTTTTCTCGTTGTTTTCCTTTCAGCTGATTTTTCATGCCGTCTCAAAAGGAACAAAAGATTTTTTTCCCAAGCACTGAGCTCACTTAGCCAATTTCTCCTTCCTGTGTTTCCAAAAAGGCAAAAGTAAATAACCCAGTCCTTCTTTTCACTGTAGACA
>NW_015150705.1:207765-208962 GCF_000732505.1 Cyprinodon variegatus
GGGGGGGGGGGGGCTGAGACACACTTAATATTATAAGCATGACAGGATTTTTATCAAAATCATAATTGATGTGCACAATAAGGGATAGTTGTATTTACTATAGATGTTAACAAAGTGTAATGGGGCCCCCAGGAACTAGGGGTCCTATAAAAATATGGTAAATCCCCCCCGAGCGGGGTTGCAGGTTAATGATGAACTAATGAAGCTAAAGTTTATGGATCTCAGCGATCAAGTAACAATCCATTGACGCTTAGCCATTTTCTTAAAAACTAGGTTCTCTTTTGCATCAAGAGGAACTTTAACACCAAATTGTGTTATTATGTGTGCTATATTAAATACTTGCTGAATAAACAAAACATGTTTTCTTACATGTTTTCTTACATGTTACTAACCTTGGACATTTCAAGAAGATATAACAACAGGAACCTTTTAGTTACTGAACAAAGATACAGAGATGTAAAAGTATCATTAAAAGACAGAGTATGTTGCTGATATGCTGTCAGACTGTTTACCACATTGTTTCAATGAAGTGGAAGCTTTTAGATTTTAGTGTAATCCAACAATCAGTGCTGAGAAAGACTGTGTTATTAACAGCACTTTTAAATGGGTAATAAGTAAGTAAGTACGTAAGGAAGGAAGGAAGGAAGGAAGGAAGGAAGGAAGGAAGGAAGGAAGGAAGGAAGGAAAACAGAAGGAAGGAAGGAAGGAAGGAAGGAAAACAGAAGGAAGGAAAAGGGAAGGAAGGTCTGATCATTCATTCATTCATTCTTTCAGGAAGGAAGGAAGGAGGAAAGGAAGGAAGTTCTGATCATTCATTCATTCATTCATTCTTTCAGGAAGGAAGGAAGGAGGAAAGAAAGGAAGTTCTGATCATTCATTCATTCTTTCAGGAAGGAAGGAAAAAAGGAAAGAAGGAAAAAGGGAAGGAAGGAAAAAGGAAAGAAGGAAAAAAGGAAGGAAGGAAAAGGGAAGGAAGGAAAAAAGGAAGGAAGTTGTGATCATTCAGGAAGGAAGGAAAAAAGGAAGGAAGGAAGGAAGGAAAACAGAAGGAAGGAAAAAGGAAGGAAGGTCTGATCATTCAGGAAGGAAAGAAGGAAGGAAAAAAGGAAGGAAGGAAAACAGAAGGAAGGAAGGTCTGATCATTCATTCATTCATTCATGCAGGCAGGCAGGCAGGCAGGCAGGCAGGCAGGCAGGC
>NW_015150705.1:209112-216830 GCF_000732505.1 Cyprinodon variegatus
GAAGGAAGGAAGGAAGGAAGGAAGGAAGGAAGGAAGGAAGGAAGGAAGGAAGTTCTGATCATTCAGGAAGGAAGGAACGAAGGAAGGAAGGAAAGAAAGAAAAAATGAAGGAAGTTCTGATCATTCAGGAAGGAAGGAAGGAAAGAAAAAAGGAAGGAAGTTCTGATCATTCGGGAAGGAAGGAAGGACATACTAGCAGGTGGTTAGATTTAGAAGGAAGGAAGGGTTTTTTCTAAGGTAGATTTCTTCCATACTTCTCCAGACATTAAAAAACTAATCTCACATTTCAGCCTAGGGATCCTGTAGACGTGTTAATATTGAGCTGATTTGCATGTAGCCAGAAGCCTGAGCTGCATCCTCTCTGTCTGGTGACCTTCAGCTATTGTTTTTACTGACAGTTTGGCAACCGCCTGTAAAGCTCCTCCTAAATCAGATCATTTCCATCCTCATCACGGTTCTGAATGTGGGGGAAAATCCACTGCTTTACCAGGTTCCCTGAACCATTTTCCCCAGACGTGTTTAAGCAATCTCTCTGCTGACCTGTCCAGGGTCGTTGTACCACAGCTCCTCGTGCAGGCGGTCAGGATGAGCTTTCTTCCTTTTGATCTCAGCGATGACGTCAAAAACATCAGAGTCAGAGCTGCTGGAGCAACTACTTCCTTCACCGTCAGACTCGCAGTCTGACTCACTGCTGCTGTCGTCTGGAAAGGATAAAGGGCAGCAACGTCTTTAATCATCAGAGCAGGTAAAGGTTCCTGTAATCAGAGCTGGTCTGCTTAGCTAATACACATCAATTTCTAGTTACTACTGACTTTAAGGGTTTCTGGTGGCTTCTGGTGTCGCTTCATTTCTTTCTGCATCGACAATTATTTCAGAAAAAAAGAAATTGGCAGTAAATTAGGGATTATAATTACTATACAGCGTACCAGTTTTGTAGCTCTTAGCTAAAGCTTCTTCTGCAGCTCTTATCAGCTTTTCAACCCAGCTACTTTATTATTTAATCAGAGCCTAGAGCCACTTATTTAGAAAACAAGATTGAAGAGGAAATGATATGGCAGTGCTATAGAGCTGAAATACACAGACAAAGTGATCCAGATAGCATCGTAAACAAATTAGTTCTAATGCACTTTGTTTTTGGCACTGAGAAACTTTCACAGCTAGATACAGAAACCTGAGACAATCGGTGCTTAGGTTAAAACAAAGCTGCTGTCTCAATCCACTCCTTTACCTTCTAATCTATTCAGGAACTTTTTCATCTTAAACTGCTTTTCCTCCGTCTGAACAATTTGCACATCAAGGCTTTCTGTTTTCTTTCACACAGTGTGTTTCCCTGAATCTACAGGAGGCTTTCTTTCAAATCCTGCCTTTAGGAGTGGGTTCCCCGAAACTGTAACTGCCTCCTAATTTTGTTTAGGTTTTATTCTCCCTTTAGAAATGGGATTAACGGGTTTAATTTTAAGCTGATGTACAGCGATGCTCGATCAACAATCTATGAAAAATATGGAGGCCAACAGACTGCAATTTAATCCGACTTTCAATTTGTCCCTACTTACTAGCTAGGGGTAAGTGCATGGTATGTGTATTCGTACCGAACCGTCACGGTGCGGGGTGTCACAGTTCGGCACGCGCATTGCCATATGGTACAGAAGTTTAATATTGATCTGGACGCAGAACTGTTATTTTGCAAGAGTTTCCTTCAGGACCCATTTAACCGATACCACCTTCAAGCTTTGATTGGTGCGGAGACATATAGACATGCCTGGATTGGTCTAGATAGTAAACGCCAGCGAGAGCGAGTGGTTGACAAAACAAAGACGGTCTGTCGTCGTTGTTCGACACCTGTTCATTACGTGAGTGGGAACACTTCAAATACGTTGACACATATCAGACGACACCACCCTGATATCCCCATCACCGGCACAAGGTGGAAGAAAAGCGTCAAATTACTTCTCCCAAATGTAATACAACAACCCCTTTATACGAATACGATGTACGATATGAGGCAATTGGAATTTACACCACATCTGCTATGCGCCCATATTCCAATGTTAAAATGTTCTATTGAATGAGTACAGTACACAGCTGAACATAGTGGATTAATGTGAAAGGCAAGGCTTAAAAATGTTTTTATCTGTGAGGCCTACAGCTTAAAAACACATTCACATAGCTCTGTGAACGTGTATTGTAGCCTATGTTCAGACACCCAGATAGGCCATGTCTGGCACTGAAGCACTTATAAATATACTCCTTTCATGTATATCAATATTTGACAATATGGTGCTTGTTCACTCGTTTTACAGAAAGTTGCAGCTATCTAAGTTGGGAATAAAAATAATAAAAATCTGCCTTTGAGAATAGCATTTGGGTCATGTTTTTTTTTTTTTTTCTGCACTGTACCGAAAACATACCGAACCGTAGGGTCCATACCGAGGTACGTACAGAACCCTGAGTATTTTGTACCGTTCGAATCCTATTGCTAGCTGTCAGCTGCATTTATGCTGAATAACTGTGAGGGGAGGAATGTTTGTGCTCCTTACCAGGATCCTCGTCCAGTTTGGTCTTGGGCGGCTCCCATTTGGGTCGAGTGGCTTTGGCTCGCTCCTGCCTCCTTCCGAGCTCTTCCTCGAAGCGCTCGTACAAACTGCGTAGCTTACTTGTGCCCACAACTGTGGAGTCGCCCTGAAATAGAGAAAGGACCTGTGTTATTATGGACTGCTTGAATTTAGTGAACAAGGGGCATTTAAAAAAAAAAAAATAAACACAATCCCATATAGGACTCCATTCTAACATTAAATCAGACCAAAGCATCCCTGGTTTAGGATTACAACATGTATTTCTGTTTGTTAAATGGACGGATGGGGATTATTTTTATGTGACTTTCTTCAAAATTAGCATTAGGTGATAGAAACGATTAACAAGTACAGCAGACATAACATTGTTACCATTTTGTAAGCCTCCAATCTCAAAGATATCCGCTAAATTGAGGCAAACCTTTGTTTTTATCATAAAGGAAACTTCTCGAAGAAATGCACCACTTCCTTTTTTAACATAACAGAAAAAGTCCATCAATATTTCGAGGAGATAAGTGTGTAATCAAATATGTATTTAACTCTAATCACCATAGTTACATTCAGCCATCATAGGCTTAAAGGAATAGTACACCCAAAACATGATTAGCCTTCATTTTCTACTCACCCCCATGCTGAACAACACTCTGGAGTACTTTTTTGATATCTCAAATGCATCTGGAGATCTGGGAGGCTTCTTGCTGTCTGCTGACATTCAAATAATGGAGGTCTATGGCGCCCGAGGCAGAAAGGTCCATAAAAGTCCACAAAAAACGTGTCAATATTCCTCCATACTGCTCGTCCAATGTATTCCAAGTGTCCTGAGTGGGTAGCGTCCATAATTTACTCGAAACAAAGTCATTTAGAATGGTTTTAGAGCATAAACAGTAGTGTATAGGATTTCCTGAAAGCGCGCACATGCGCGCTCACGACGCTACGGAAGCCGGCAGACCAAACCAGCGCATTCAGCTCGGCAAAGAACTCATGCTCTTCCTCAACACTGAAGTCCTCAGACATTTTTCTTTCGTTGTTTCTTTCTTTGCACAGGTAAACAGCACATTTCTTCTTCTACGCTTGCATTATCGGCAGAGCAGACGCTGAATGCGCACTTTCATCTGGCTTGGTCTGCCGGCTTCCGTAGCGTCATGAACGCGCCGGCGCGCGCTTTCAGGAAATCCTATACACTACTGTTTATGCTCTAAAAACATTCTAAATGACTTCGTTTCGAGTAAATTCTGGATGCTACCCACTCAGGACACTTGGAATACATTGGACGAGCAGTATGGAGGAATATTGACACGTTTTTGTGGACTTTTATGGACCTTTCTGTCTCGGTCACCATAGACCTCCATTATTTGAATGTCAGCAGACAGCAAGAAGCCTCCCAGATCTCCAGATGCATTTGAGATATCAAAAAAGTACTCCAGAGTGTTGTTCAGCATGGGGGTGAGTAGAAAATGAAGGCTAATCATGTTTTGGGTGTACTATTCCTTTAAGGAAGGCTCTATGTTCCAGAGATTAATGTGTTTTGGTGTGAAATGTGCAAATAACCCCTGAACTAAAGTATGAGAGGTTCTGAAGATGCTATCTGAAGTTGAGTTATTATTTAAAACACTTTATTAATCCCAAAGGGAAATTATATCAAGAAAACCACTAAATTATCCACAATGAAACCAGAACCAACATGGACTGAAATGCCGCTCACTAGGGAAGAAGTCGTCACTGTAAAAGTAACAAAAAAAAATAAAAAATTCCTACTACAAAGTATGGTAGAGGTAGCATCCTGCTATGGGTCGTTTTACAGAACAAAAGAAAAACACTGAGGCTACATCTCCAATTAGCCTGAGAATTTAAACCTTGGGTTTAAAGGAATTCACAGATGGACAGTAAGCCCAAAAGCACAGCAACAATCCTTACAGGAAAACCACAAAAAATGCAGAAATCAGACTTTTTTTATGCTCAACTATGCGTTGGTGATTGGTTTTAGTTAAAACCTGACAAAAAGTTTAGAAAATGGAAAAAGTGTATTTAATTTGGGCTTTTGGTTTAACACAGCAAACTCCAAAAGACTCAAGCATTAGCCCGCCTTGCTATCACCGTCTCCATTCTAACAATCAGAGACTGACCTGCAGGCAGTTAGTAAGCACTGGTGCTTGTGTTACTCTTTACATATGGTGTAAAAGACCTGGAAACAATGGGAAAATGAACCATGGCTAACTGCTAATGTTGCTAACGCTACAGCCACAGGAATGCACATACGTCCAAGTTAAATTGTCAAACAGCCACAAGACAAAAGAAGGGCTATGAAAAGGGTTTTTGAAGAAACTATGTATTTTTTTCCTGCTACAAATGATCAAACATGAAATTAAAGCCAATTTCAGAAAGATTTCATCAGTAAAGCACCAGGTTATGACTCATTTAAGGAAATTAGAGTCCTAATTTGTAATACATTTTCTTTCTCCTTTTTTTTGGATTAAAGGAAATAATGTTGGTGATCCTAAAAGACCTAAAACCAGAGAAGTCCACCCTGATTTATCATCACGGAATAGTAAAGGCAGCTGTTTATCTTTCATTATCTGTATGTAACTGTGGGTTTCTAGTGCCTTCAGATAAAAGAGCTCAGGGCGTCAGCAGCAGACCACTCAACTCCAACTCTTTCAGAGACGTTTCTTCCAGCTAATGTGCAGCTTTCATTACAATATGAAATCTAACACACAGAGATCATTTCTGCTTTAATGCACCTTTCTGTGTCACACTTACAGGAATGTCTGAGTATGGCGGGACAGAGTGGGCTCCGTCTGAGTGGCTTAATGCGATCTCTTAATTAGATATTCTGTTTCTAGAGTCTGAAAAAGCTCGTGAATCCAGTCGCTTTGTCGGCCAATCAAATAATAAAGATCATCATTACAAACGGAGTCTGAGTGCTTTAGAAAAGTGACAAATATTCTGCTGCAACTTCACTTTGAAAACGGTGAGAACTTAATTTTGCGTCTAAAAGAGGCGCTTAGAGACGCAGATTAAATTATCGTGCTTTCAGTTCGATAAACTGGACCCATTTAACCTTCGATCTCGGTGCCAAAGTCACCTCACAACCTTTGGTTTTTTTACTCAGTGATATCTTCCTCAGTCTGCTGCTAGAAAGAGCTGAGACAGTCGCCATAAATCAGTTTCCTTCGACATTTGCAGTCGCTTCGGTGTTCCTAAAAGAGCAGCCGGGGTTCCTGCCTCTTGCTGTCATTTGCTGAAGCTCACAGAGATTTCTTGTAAAGGTCAGAGGGTTGGAGAAGGTGCCAAAGCATCGGAGAAGGCCTTTAGGGCGCAGGAGGTGATCTGAAAAGGCAGCCTGAGGTGTCATGAGAGCACCTGATGAACTAGCAGGCCCAAATGTGAGCTAATAGTAGAAAAACAAATAGGAGGTACCACTTGGTCCATGGGGTCGTTGGAGTAGTAGCTCTCGGCGTGAGTGCAGCGGATCCAGGCGGGTTTCAGCAGCTCGTCCTCCTCCTCCTCCCCCCTGTCCTTCTCTCTCTCCCGCTGTCTCTCTCGCTCCCCGAAAGAGTCTTCGGAGTCCCGGCTTCGGAGGGACGAGTAGCTTCGCTCCCTGCTCGGCCCGGAGGAGCTGTCCGTCCTCCGCTCCTTCTCGTCCTCCCAGCGACCTCGCTTCCTGTCTCTGCTGGATGAGCGACTACACGTCCCAAAATAAAACAACGTTAATAGAAGTGTGCAAACACCAAACAGAAGCTTTGAATCTTAGCAGCAAAAAACATTATTTGTGTCTGAAGAGTTGTCATGGCGACCAGGTTGTAAATCAAAGAAGTTTTTACATTGAATGAACTTTTTCGGAGGATTCTAAAAAGGACCTAGAATTGAATGATGATTTCCGACATTTGAATCTGCTCCTATTCAGGTATAGTTTCTGTCCTAAACCTTAAAGAACATACTTTTCATGCTTAATTTTGCACTTTGGTTGCTTTTTCTCCAAATGTATCTTTGGATGGGCTTTAGGGTGTAAAAAAGCTGCTTCGACATGTTCAGAAATTAAAGACCCTTTAAAACAGTACCGTTTTTGCTAAGAATACAACATAGAGAAGAAAGAACCAGAAAATTGACTCTAGATTTCCATTGTCATTAGGAATTTAAAAACAGAAGACATTTTACACTTTTTTAGTGTAAGTCTTAAAGTGGTCAAAATAAAAATGTCTATTATAGTTTTAGAGTCTTTGAGAAAACTAATCAGAATTGCAGTAGATCGAAACTTCGTCTATGTTTAAAACTATGATTAAAACAGTATTTCTATTTAAAAGCTGTCCTGTTAGGGATATACTGATAACTTTCCTCATTATCAAACTTTCTCCTTCTGCTTTGTTTCTTCTCTTAGTAGGAAATATGAATAAGGGGATAAATAAGTTCTGCCTCGTTGAAATATACAGTGTCATCAATGAGAGCTTATTTTAATTTAGAGGTTTTTGGATTTAATGTTCACATGTTTCCAGGTGAACAACTCTCTGCTGGTTTTCCAACTGAAAGAGTTAAATGTTGTGGGGGAAAAAGGGTAAATTTCTTGGATTAAAACTTCTTTTAGTCAATGCGTTCTTGTCAATTGCAACCTGACTAAATATAAAGTAAAAACAGTTCAGGACAAAAAGGATGACCAACATCTCCAGACTCAAACTAGACTAAAATGAAACAGGAGTATTTGACTAAATTTTCAAATAAATACATTTAAATAATTACATTTTCTTAATTCTGAGAAAATTTTATGAAATCCCCAGAAACCTGAAAGATCTAGTCTGTTTTTTGTGCTGCATCTCTTTCCAGGCAGAATCCAGTGATGGAGCTCTGGATGCAGTCTCTAAATGTCTCCTTTAAAACATGAAGGACGGAGCATTCTCTCCAATCAGTGCTCAGGGATTTGAATGATTCATAGAAAATGATGCTATAAACCTGGAATTAAAACACTTTCTGTCAAGCCTAAGCAGTAAACAGGTTTTAATGTTCACAACAAATGTCAAAATAAATATTGAATGAGTGAACCTTCATATAATGTCTTTTCCTACCATATATTCATGGCTTATTGCTTCCGTGTTCAACTGTATAGATTTTCTATAGGCGTCTATTACTGTGTTATTGCTGTAATTATTTTTGTGCGCT
>NW_015150705.1:216864-245167 GCF_000732505.1 Cyprinodon variegatus
GTTACATTTACACTTGCTCATATTTTCCAGACAAAAATTTAATGGTGCATCTCCCAAATGTCCCTGCGGCAACAACTCTTTTATTGGTTCCGCTATCGGGACGGAACCAATGATGGCGAGCTGTTTTTTTTTTTTTTTTTTTGATAAATAAAAAAAAAAGTCAATTTTAATGTTTTATTTAGATTACAAAAATAAATCATAATAAAAATTATCCTATTTATGATGTTTTAAAAACCTATGAAAGACCAATAATACCAATTAAGGCCTTAGTTTTATTTTGAAGAATTCAATGCCTTTTAAGACTTTTTAAGGACCTGCGGGAACCCTGATTAGTCCAGAGCTTTGATCATTTCTTGTGGCTCTTTTCTATCTCTTCAACTCCTGTTCAGTCAGAGCTGGGATTGTTATAAAGAGAGCTGAGGATTGTTAGGGTCCAAGCTGACATAATTAAACTCATCTTTGACCTGCTGCACTGTGGTTGTAAAGTGGGTTTCCTGAGGAATTTTGTTCCTCCTCTAAATTCGTATCGCGCCTCCTACAGGAAGACCAGAGACTTTTTTATCCTTTCTTCCTCTTAATTTCAATTTTAACAGAAACTCACCTCGTTTTCATCACATTCAGGTTACAATGAAAAGCATTTTAATCTCAATCTGAAAGACCTGGAAATAATTTTAGCGTAACTCTGTTGATTGTTTACTTTAGTACATTTGGGATTTGTTTCATAATTGACTAACTGAACAACTCTGTATAACATCTGAGCTTTTCTCTGTCCATAAATGTATAACATCATTACTGAGTGAAACTGAGGTGCAGTAAATGGATATAAACTCTGTCAGGATGCTTTCCTGCTACGCTGCGTTTTCCTCCAAATGCAGACAGTCAGCCTGGCACTGCACCGCACTAATCAGGTAAAATAAATAATAAAACTGTCTTATACCAAATTAGTACCTAAAGTATAAGATGATGGAAATATTAAACATGTTTTAATCAGGTTTTAAAACACAAATATAAGTCTGAAATAATTCATAAGAAATATATTGGAGTTAATAGGTTTAATATTTATATACTGGTGCATAATGACTATGTTATAATTTATAGTAACTTTCACTCAAAGTTAGATGTTCAAGAAATTAAATATCATTTAGTTCAGTTCCTTTCATCTAGACAAAATTCAGCTATGTCAGCTCATTTATAACATCTAAACTTTTATGATTCTTCTTCCTAACATGACCTGAATCGTGAATTAAAGCGAGTAATAAGATATAATATCGTTCCAATTTAAACGATATCCAACCCTCTTCCTAGCAGACAGACCCTCTCGGTTCTGCTTGATGTTTCTTGCTGCTTTAAAGGAGCCATTTCTCTCAGCCATTCATTTTAAAACAGTTTATTCTGGCTGTAGGACAGGATTAGATCAATAGGAACTGATGTTAAATCGAACTTTATTCTGTGCAAATCGATATGATACTATTATAAAAGTCAATTAAAGGTATTATGGAGGATTTTCTCAATTTTTTTAAAAGAACCGCCCTCTCCATTTTAAAAAAAAATTTGCACGTGAGACTGTGCACAAGCCCATCTCTCCTCGTGCACGCTCTATTTAAAAGTTGCTGTTCTTATAACTCATACAAGCTAACTGTGACCAAACATCCGCCCCTAACCCCTAAATCCCTCAATCACTATATAGAGCGGAGACTATATAGAGGACTTTATAGTGAACTTAGCTAACTGACCGTCCAGACAGATGATCTAGGGCATTATAATCGTGGAATTGGCAAATTAACACGGAGTCTAGTGTAAAGGAGGAATTTCTACATTTGAAATGAAATTCTGTTTTCGTGTGGGAGAAGAACATACGTCGGGGGGGAAATGCACACAGGGGGACGCAAATCTGGGCGACACAACCCCTCCCGCTCCGTCATTTCCACTCACCCTCCCCCATCAAAACATTGAAAAAATTGCAAAGCGGCTCTCCAAAAAAGTTGAGAAACACGACGCTAAGCCCTGAGTACAGAGCCAAGCAGTTCCCTCGTGACTTTTACGTGTCAGGTGAACTATTGTTTTGCAAGTTTTGTCAACATTCCATTGATTGGAAGCGCAAAAATACATACGTAAAACGGAAAAAACTGAATTTTCAAAGATTAAAACGGAAAAAATGGAATTTGGGGAAAAAATTAAAGGGATTTTATAGGGCCCTAATGATCACTTCCCCGTTGGTCCGCTGCGCAGTGCCTGCGCCATCTTTGTTATTAGTCGCCGCTGTCGGGTAGCAACAAGCGGGCCACTGTGACAGCAAATCCCATAGTGCTTTGTGAGGAGAGCTCTCCACGCAAAGCATTCTGGGATACATCTGCCCCTTCTATTCGTCTCATACATTTCGTACATAAACAGATTTGAGAAATATGCTGAGATGTTTGGAGGGGGGTCCTGGCGTGGTGTATTTTTTCTTCTCGCTGTGAACCATAAAAGGAGAACATGCGTACCTCCGAGGCCTCTTCCTGTATCTATCAGGTGACTGGGATCTCCGGACCTCTCTGTGGCGGTACCTCTCCCTGTAAACAAACACATTCAGGATTGGGAAAACATTCAGTTGATAATAATGATGGAAGGGTTTGGTCCATGTAAGGTACCTGCTTCTCTCCCTGCTCCTGTGTCGGGGGGGACTCCTCCCTCTATCGTAATCTCCTTTATAACGTCCCCCTTCCGCCCGTCCACGTCTATCCGGACTCCTCCCACGCTCCTTCCTCTCTCCGCTAAACTCCATTTTGTGCCTGTCGCTGTAGCCGTAGCCCTTCTGCCTGTGGTCATCGTGGCGGTACCCTCTTTCCGGAGACCTCCTGCTGTCCACTGGCTTCTCGTACGAGTACGGCCCCCCGTGTCTGACGCTGTGGTCTGGCTGAAAGGGGCCAGCATTCTGAGGGTAGCTGGGGCCAAAAGGGGGAGGGGGAAAAGGAGGGTGGGGAGGGTAGTTCATAGGGTATGGAGGATGGTAGGCCATAGACTGAGAGGCCATGGGTGGAGGCATGGCTGGATGAGGTAATGGAGGCGGGGGCACAGGTGGCATCATGTAGGGGTGATAGGGGCTCTGTGCAGAGACCTGGGAGCCTGGAGTCTGACCTGCTGCTGAGCTGGGCAGAGGGGGAGGTGGAAAATTTGGTGGAGGTTCAGGAAAGCCGTGCCGAGGAGGGGGCTTCGGAAAAGGCGGGCGCAACGGGCACTGATTTGGAGGAATGGGGGTCTGGGAGGGAGCTGGAGGAGGGTACTGCCTAAAGTCAGGGTGTGGGGGCATGAAGCCTGCGCTGCCGTGGTAACCTGAACCAGGCGGGGTCTGTGGATCGTAATGGTACGCCGGCGCTGGAGGCTGCGGAGCCGGTGGCCTCAGGTTGCTGGGACGGTAGTTCTGAGGGGTGCCGTGCTGGCCTGGGGGCATCCCTCCCCGCGGACCCCCACGATCCTGTTGAAATGACATGACTGTGGACAGAATAATGAAAACATTAAAACGATGAGCTTCTGTATAAAGGCAAACTTTCTGATGTAAATAACATTTTCACAACAGCTTCATGTGGTGACAACACTGGCACTTATACACACTAAACTATAAAGAAAACAAGATGAAGAAGAATCAAGATTAAAATTGAGGTCTTGTTATTAGATAGATAAAAATGCAAAAGGGGGACAGAACTCCCACTGCTTTATTTCACCAAGTCTTCCCTCAGATCAGTCTCAGATTCATTTGAAATCCTAGTATAAAAAGATCATTCTGGTTACTTTACCAACCTTGCTTTAAAACCTATTAAAATATTGATTAGGAGAAACAAACACATGCAGAGACAGTTTAGCTAAAATACTCTAATTATATAAACAACCCTGTACATGTTTTGATTCTTGAGGGACACAACGTGTATTCATTTGGAGAAAGAAAAAATAAAACCCGAAAAATATCAGTTATAATACATTTGACGAGTAATAAGAAAAATAAAATCATTAAACTATTGTTAAAAGCTACACAATGTTGGACGAGTTGCTGCGTTGCTGAGGTTCGGTGAAATGGATAACATTTGCTTAAACAGATCTAAAAATCTAGTAGAAAGCCAACATAATCGTATTTATTAACCTATTAATTTAGCATTTATGGCGTTTATAATGGATCGAATGAACGCTAAAGCAGTAGCTAGGTTAAAAACCACGTTAGCTAGCTAGCTAGCCCGTCTTTCTAAGACAAATACGGAATAAATCCCATAAAACAGCAAGAAACATTTTTACTTGGAGCGTGTATAACGCCAGTTGCATGGAATTAACAAATTAAACACCTGTTACAGCAGCGCGAGGATGTGATGCTCATCGGCTAGCGGTCCGAAATCACGACATGTACGTGTTTCTTGTCGGACTCTGTTCCAAAGGAACACTGATGGGCCAATCAAATCAACGCTCCGAACAACGACCAATGAGAAGTCTGTCGCTTACGTATGACAAAACTGCAAAGTAGACGTCAACGTGACCGCCATGTTAGGAGAGGAAAATGATCAGCAACTAAAACACGAAAATTAGCTGACAGACTACATTTGTAACGAGAATCAAACTGGTTTTGTTTTCTTTACCATTGTTTTTGTCGGATTATTGAGGGGTATTCGATTAAATTGTGATATATCTTAACTATCCAAACTACACCATATTACAATTTGCTAAAACGTAAGTTAGGTAAATCTGTATTTGAATCTGAATAAATTGGAACTTGTTTAAATTGTTTTTGAAGTTATTTGATATGAATTAAAGTTACAAGATAAGAAAAAGAAAGTATCAATGATTTTGGGATGGAATGCTTAGAGTTGATTTTCAAGAATTATTAGTGGTACCTGAACAGTCTTATGCTCGCATAATATCAGTAAGGGTATATACGCTGGAAAAATTATCTAGAGGAGGTAAATTAGACAGTTTGCCAATGAAATGAGGATGTTTACTAGAAAAATAAGATATTTACATAAAATGCACTTGAAATAAGACAATGCAATTGTGTTTTCTTATTTTAAGTGTAAATTGTCTTGTTCCATTGGCAATATGGCTCTTTTACCTCTCAATCCAAGAGCAAATGCAATTATTTTAAGAAAAAATGACTTATCTAGATTTGGATTTTTTCCAGCGTATGAATATTACCGGGTATAACCAGAGTATACAACGCTCTCTGTAGCTGACAATAACATTGCATTAGTTTCAACCAGCTTGTTTTGATAAGTCATGTCTAATCTAGTGCTGATTCTGTTTTCTTCTTAAGGAACACATAACATGGTCTGCAGGAATGAGCTATATCTAAAGCCTTATATGCATTCTTTAAACAAATTTAAGATGTAAAGTGTAATGAGAATAAAGATACTTCCTACCATTTTATAATATTAACTATGTTAACTTTATTTAATTTCATCTTAAATTAATTTTGTAACCTGTTAAAGAAAAGCTGCACCTATAAAACCATACCACTGATACTAATGTAAATCCCAGAGTTCTGCTCTTTAACTGTTTATTAGATTTATTTGTGTTACAACAGACAAATCTAAAAGTTGCAGGACATTAACCCCATAGGAATAAAATTTGACCAATGACTTAAAATATGCAGTAGAGAAAAACCTCATGGCAAACTTGCAGGGCCTCTGTACAACTTATTAAAGGTTTAACGAAAGGCAAAAAAAAGCTGTTATCAACCTGAAATTTTAATGAAGCAGCAGATTTTTTTTTTTCTCGCTTTTTGGGTTTTTTGGGGGGCAGGGGGCGACCTTAATTCTACTCAAAGGTCAGGCTGTGAAGTACATCTTCTAAATTTATCCAAACACTTCCTATTCTCAAGTTCCTGATTTTGTCCCAGATTAATTGTCTGCTGTGAAAATAATTGCAGGAACTCTGGACTTGATTTGAATGCTACAGGTTACACTATGTCACCTAAAATTCAGGCAGACATTTGTCTAGTTTTTTTCAAATACCTTTTAAAATATAAAGCAGCAGTACATTTGCATGTACCTCTGTCATTAATACCCTAGAGGGCAGCAGAGGCTCTTTCATTTTGGGTTTTGTTGGTTGTATTGGTCTCAAAAATATTGCTATGGAAACAGGGTTTTTCTGTCCAGATTGGTGAACTGTGAGAAGCAAGAATACAAACAGGCACAATATATTCTTCCTTAAAGCTAATTTCCAAACTTCCTACAAAAGCTTGGGGACATTTTGACCGTTGTCAATTTAACTTCTATTTTTTTGATCCTCAGGTTCATACTCATCTCATCTTCTGAGATGTTTCTTCTTCTCCCACTCAGGTTGCTTATGTCAAGTTATCCATTACCTCCCGACGGTGGAGGAGTCTCTGTGAAAGAAAGAGAAAGGTTAAAGAGACCTAGCCCACACATATTGCTGCAAGGAAACATTTTCTCCATCTAATAATTGCCCAACAAAGGGAATTCAAGTGCAGAAACATGTTCTTATATACCGAGAGATGGTTGCAGCACAAGACTGCCCATACTCTGGTCACAATGCCCACATGTGGTTTCTAATCTAAAACAAACTTTATGGATAAATAAAACTGTTTAAATCTTCATATTATCTTTAGAACTGAAAAGGAAATCTTTTTTGCAGCTTTTCTGTGTAGTCTTTAAAAAAACTTTGCAAAATTTTGTTTATTTGGCATCAAAAAAAGGGAAGGCTGGCTGCAAAAAATAAGCTTGGCGACAAGCCAACTGGGCTTATGGAGAGACATATATAAATTCAGGTAATCAAGATGTGTTCATTAAAAGATGGGATTTTGTCAATTATTGTGAGAAAAAAAATATATATATTACATTTGAAAACTTGTTGCTCTTGAATTTTCTTGAAGTTAAAACTCCATCTTCCGTTGTTTTTTTGTCATGGTCATGGGGGGTGCTGGTTTTTATCTCCAGCAGTCTATGGGCAAAAGGTGGGGTACACTTTGGACAGATCACCAGTACACCGCAGGGCAACAAGGAGACGCACAACCATGAACACAGACACGCCTAAGGGCAATTTGAAATTACCATCCAACCTTGCAGTCATGTTTTTGGCCTGTGGGAGAAAGCCTGAGCACCCGGAGAGAATCCAAACATTCATGGGGAGAACATGCAAACTCCATGCAGAAATACTGGGGTTCAAAGTGCTAAAAGTTCTCCCTCTAAAGATGGAAACTTTACCGTAGAAAATGCTGCATGCTGTAGAAAATGGTCATTTTCACAACACAGCACAGATTTTAAATATGTATGCTCCATCAGTAAATCAATAAACTTTTCAATAAATAAACCTTTCAAAAGCATTTGATTGCTTTAAGGTAAACTACAGTATAATCTTTTTTGTCACAGTAATTCTATTTAAGATCTCATGAAAAAGTTAAATTGTAAATGGCCTGTACTTATATAGTGCTTTTAACAAGTCAGAGGATTTGGCCAAAGTGCTTTACACTACAGTCACACACACACACACACACACACACACACATGATGGTTGTAGCCGCAGCTGCCCTGGGGCTTAATGACAGAAGCGAGGCTGCCGTATACTGGCGCCACCAGACACTCCGACCGCCATCAGTAGGTGATGCGGGTGAAGTTTACAACAAACCCTCCGGTGGCAGGGGCAAAATCCTGCTTCCAACGGCACTGTTGTAATTTAAAAGGTAAACAACTATTTTACAACACATGACATGAGTTAGAGATGGACTGATGCAGTTTTTCCTGATCCAATCCAATACCTGGGCTGAGCGTATCGGCCGATATCCGAAACAATCCAACTGTTAAATGAAAGAACTGTATACCTTACCGTGTGAGTGAAGGCTTTCAACTTGAATAAACATTGTTATAAAAGGTTAAAAATAAACACAGATATCCATGTATTTTATTTATTAACAAATAATCAATATTAATAATTAAATAACAGATCCATGTAAAGTGCACTGGACTGATATCCGTTCCAGCGAAATGGTCAATATCTCAGCCGATATTCCATCCAGGTATCAGATTGGTTTATCTCTTTCATTATTGATTCCTCCTTAAAATAAACTACCTTGATGTTATTTTTACATACTAAAAAAAAATCTATATTACCTTTTTCAACTTACACAGGAAAAGCTCTGTAGAAAAGCATAAAAGCTTATACTAAACATGACAAGGTGAACAAACAAACTGCCACAACGACAGCAAAAAAAAAAAAAAGCCACACAGTGAAAGACAGGAAAAATAAAGTTAATAAATAAAAATAACTAAGTCAATAAAAAAATCAGGACAACCTGTAACAATATGTTAAATAAGATTGATATAGAGTATGGACATGGAAAACACAAGCATACACAAATACATGTAACGACATTAAAGCTGAAATCAATTAATCAATTAAAAGGATACATAAGCAGATTACATTACAGCGCCCTTATAATAATTGGTTGAATTCACGACTCAAGTATGGTTCCCTCCCGGAATCTCAGACCAGATAAGTCCATAGTGTCATGATCTGGCCTGATAGCTTCACCTTAATTGTTAATTTCACTCACCTGCCTACTGTAGTTCTGCCCGGTTCCTAAATTTCACTCATCTTTTCCACCTGCATCTGTGCTATATATTCAGTTCAGCCCGAGTGATCGGGGCCAAATCAGTTTGTTTTCTGTCTGTCTGTTTGGTAGTTTTAGTTTATTCCATGGTTCATATCTTGGTCCCTGGTGGCCAGCGGAATGAGAGGGTTTTTTTGTGTTTATCCTGTCCTCTGATCGTGTCCTGGTCCTTCTCTGCAGAGCCCCCAGGGTTTTGGCTCTGAACGTGAGAAAGTCAGTTTTATTCCTGTATGCCTGGCTCCTAAGAGGAGACCAGTTGAAAGTTTCCTGCAGAAATTCTGGTACAACGTCTTGTCTCTGTTCTCTCAACCAATGAGCCTGCCCGTCTGCATCTGTGCTTGTCTGTGTGGGCACACTTCTGGACCCGGATTAGCCTGGACTCTTGGACTCCTGGACTGTTCCGTCCTGCTCTGTTTTCCCCTGACCTGGGTCAGCCTCCTGTATGTTCTAAGAGGCTGCAGCATCTGGGACACTCTGGGCGGCGCCAGCCCATCGGCTGAATCTTACCTCTTTCGAAGAGGATGGACTGAACTGTCAAACCAGGTAAGTGACTCACTCTGATAATCATCACCTGTCAGATGATCATGGTCATTTACCTGTATTTTTCCCTCCAGAGAGTGTCAGCTATAGGGCATTGTCCTGCTCCTCTTTCCCGACAGTCGGCTCAGGTCTACAGATCAACAGCAGCCCGTTTCAGTTCTGTTTTGTTTTGATAAACGTTTTGAACGTTCCTACTGACTGGCTCACCTTGAATACTGGGTCCATCTGTCCCGTTTATTACACATAGAGCCTTTCTGTATAGACCATGCACTCTTAATCTTTACATATTTTGACATCCTGGTGATTTGTCCTTCAGCAAACGTTGCATACACTTACATTTTTGTAATCCCTTTAAATATTCAAGAGGGCCTTTCTGTGTTTTTCATATTCATGTCATGCACAGCCTCAACATTCAGTTCTTAGAGAAACGTAGGTCTGATGAGTTATCTAATGTTGAAATTCAGAACTGTGGAAGTAGATCTAAAAATAAAGATATTATTAATAATATAGATTAAAATAACTTGCGTGAGTGTTTAGCAGTAAAACAATCCCTGAAACTTCTGTTTTTGTTCAGTATGCCCCTGCAGTGCCTTGCCCCATGGCGGTCTATATTCCCTTGTGGACAGTCTCTGAGCAATGACTGACAGCGTCTGCAATGTCAGGGTTTATTTTGCACCAGTTCATCTGTAAGATTCAGAGTAGAAGATTTATTTATTTATACATTTATCCAAAAGCCTGCAGTTAACATTTACGTACATGTTACGGAAAAAATTTACAGTTTTTTTTACTAGACTTGTTAGTTTTCATCAGACGTGCCCTCGGTCAGCAGGATCCCATTACAATTCACTTCAAGTCACTTCAAACAGCATCAATATTCTGTGGCTTTTGCTGCTTTTTCTCCTTCCTTTCACAGAGCAGGGAAATAAAGGTGATTTTCTCCTTGCAGATGTGACATCTACTCACCCAGACATGCTGTTCTTATTCAGCTGATGTGTTTTTCTGGGTCCTTCAGATACACATAATCACATTAAATTTGACCGCTGAAAAAAAAAAGAGAATGTTTATGAAATCAGAATGTTTGCCTTTCATTATATCTTAACAAAGGCTTTGAATACCACAGTGTGGGCAATTTCAAATATCCATGACACATGTTTAATGTTACGATTTTTTTTGTTAAATATAAGATTTATTGGGAATCTTTCAAGCAGAATACTTGTTGTTTTTGTCATAAAATATATAAGAAAACCAGAATAAACTATGACCTAACATTCAATGATGGTCATGACTTAATGTCATAGATAACAAGAACCAAGAACGGAACAAAAAAATTGTAAACTATGTTTTTCCACTCCAGCATTTCTATTTCAAGCAAATAACTAATTTCACCTAAAAAGACAAGCAGAAGGTTTATTCCTCCTGTAATGCAGGTTTCAAACTTCAGCTCTTAAGTGCTAGTTTAATGCTTTAATAGGGGTTATTGCACCAGAGGAAATATTTTTGGAATCTCATGGATCCCGTGTGGGGGGTCAACATTAGTAAATATCACGTTATTGGGACGGTACTAGATTAGAAATAAACATGAGCATACAGGAACAGGAAGCTAAATAACAGGATAGGATTGATGCAAAAAAAAAAAAAAAAGATAAAACATTAACTTTACACATAAATTTTTTTTCAAAGAAGTCTACACTATGTTGGAGTCAAACTAACAACATGACCCTAATGCCAACGGTGCTTCTGATCATTGTTTTTTGTTTGTATTCAAAAGACAGCCATGCAGGGAGGAATTGCCAGTGAAGTGGAGTTGGATTTGCAAATGAGAATGAAAAGTATGGACTTATCTATTAAACTGACAGAGGTGACAGGGAAGTACTAAACATTACCAAACTTATCAAGAGTTGAACTTCAAGGTGTTTGTAAAAAGGTGTTCAGTCTTAATCAAGTATACCAGTAAGTCTGGCATGAGTGTTCTCAGAAGGCACACTGGTAAGGCTAATTCTGGAAGAAATCAGCCTTTTATCTCTTCATCCATCAAATGAAAAATGGAGCCTAGGCGGAAGTTCAACTGAATAAACTGGTTACTGACCTTCATTCGCCTACGACACAGCCAATCAGCTTTGAACCACACCTCCACGAAAGCCAATCAGCATCCAAAGTTCATCTTAAAAGGCCTCAGATCCGCAATATCGTCTGCTACCTAGTGCGCAGGTTGTGGTTGCGCTGTGTGACTTCATTCAGAAGACCAAGTTTCAACCCACCTCAGTCCTTCCTCGACCATTTTAGCTAAAACCTCATTAGAGTTTAATTCCTCCCGGACTCTTACTGCATTCTTCATCTCATTTCAACCGGTCCAGCAGAACACCGCCATGTTGAGCCTGGTTCTGCCAGAGGTTTCTTCCCAAAGGGGAGTTGTTCCTCTCCACCGTCACTTCATGCTTGCTCATCATGGACAGGTTCTTTCAACCTGTGTTATCCAAACTGGACTCCCATCTTCCAGGTCCCTGAGTGAAGCTCTAGTATCAGCTTACGCAGTCCACTGGATCTCCCCATAAAGCTCAGTAGACCGTCTCGCTAACCAGCAGTCTACAGACTGACCAACTTCATCTATCTCCACTCCAGTTTCAGGCCTGGGGGGAAACAGTCATATTCTTTACTCCGTTCATATATATCTATCAAAATTCAGTGCTATGTTTCCTGCTGAAAGCTGAGCGCCAAAGACCAAGTATTTGTATCAATAAATTTCTTCTAATTGACTTTTCTCTCCGAGTGAGTTTTTCAGATTGAAGTACCACCATTTGTCAAGTTTCATCTTATCAACAAACTTGCTTGCATGTGTTTTAAGACCCTTATCTACAGTAGTGAGGAAAGACTTCATCATTGTTGCAGGACCTACTAAGTAGTAGAATCAAACATGGAGAAGTGCCGTGCAAACATAATGCCGTGTGCATGCACAGTCTCCTGTCATCTTATAAGAGTATGACAAAGTTAAACAACTTTGGATACCATCAGCAAACATCATCTATTTTCTGATGATATCCAGCTTTTCTCCTCAGAGATCCGGAAGTTGAGTTCTCTACTGAATTGTCTTGTGCACATTAAACAAAGGCTTGGTGCAAATTCCTTGCAACTGAACTCAGATAAAAAGGAGGTGCTGGTGATTGCCCCTGAAGACGCTATTCCAGGTATCCACCACTATCTGGGCGACTTTAGTTTGTCTGCTAAACCAAGACTTAGAAACTAAGGCATTATTTTTTTCAAAGCATTGTCCTCAGAGCACCACTCAAAGCTGCACGACAAAGAACTGTTTTTACCAACTGAGGAAAATCAATTGTGTCCAGAGATGATCTTGAAATGATTTTCCACACCTTTGTTTCTTCCTGTTTAGACTACTGTAACAGTTTGTTCCCATCTCTAAACAAAAAGGAGTTGTCTCCTCTTCAGCAGGTTTTAAAATTCTGCGGAGAGGTTAATAATTCTTACAAACAGAAGGGCTCATACTACGCAGATTCTAAAAGCTCTTCATTGGCTCCCAGTCTCTTTTCGGTTCCAGTTTGAAATCCTGGTGCTGACCTTCAGGGCCTTTCACGCTCAGGCTCCCTCCTACATTAGAGACTTGTTGTGTCCTTATACCTGCTCTTGGAGGCTGAGGTCTCAGGGCCTGAACCTGCTCATACTCGTTATAACCATGCTCCTCGTACTCCCTACAGGACCAGGGGAGATTGCTCCTTTCCGGCGGTCACGCCAGCGCACTGGAAAGATCTTACACTGTCCTTGCATTTACTTGGTTCTGTTGATGTTTTTAAGAGTGAACTGAAATCTGTTTAAGAAAGCATTTTCATTCCAGTAGATTTAGGGTTGTTATGACCATGTCTTTTGTGACTTTAAATGTATTTTATTTGTATTTAAATTTGTGAAGCACTTTTTGACCTCTATGTCTGTGAAAGGTGCTATATAAATAAACATTACTTACTTAAAACAACTTGTCATGGAAGAGTTCTGTCGGGTATGTCACATCCCATATTTTGTTGAGCAAGAACTTTACCTATATTATTCTGTATTCTGATATTCAATCATTAATGTGATCACCTGGTTCAAATCCAAGGCGGGAAGTTTCTCAGATAGTGTACAAAAGGAAAGAAAAGTCCTAAAGTACTGGCAGAATTTATTCTAGTCATGTTTAACAAAAACATTGATATAAGCATAAATTGCATTCTACGTTTTCTTTGTTTTAGGCCTGTTTTCTTGACAATAGCTGTCTGAACAGCCCAGAACTACTAAATGTTTTCTCATTTATCCAGAAGTGCCACCCCAAGCCACGAGGTGCTTCTTCCAAAGTCTGAAGAGTTAGGGTCCTACCTTCTTTATTTTATTTTTTTCTACTTGGTTTGATTATGTTTTGTTTCCCTATATTTTAATAATGTAAAACACTTGCATTTTCTTTATACTGAATTCTGCTATACAAATAAATTTGCCTTGCCTTGCCTTCTCCATTAGACCAGGGCTTTGCCAAATAAGGTGATGGCAGAACCGCTCTGGTCATCATAGGTCAAGCATTGGACTCTCATTCTCGCTGACTTACACAAAAATTGAACAGACACATAGAATAAGTAGTTATTTAAAACAGAAAATAAGATAAAAATAAATTAATCTTCAATACTAATCATTAATTATTCTAACAACAGATTTCAATTTCTCAATATTCTTAACAGCTGATGTGTTTTATATTAGAGAGTTGAGGCTTAATAACAAAACATCAATTGCTTTTTTGTAGACTACACACCATGCTGTAAACACAGGCCTTTGGACAGAGAACAGGACCTGCACACATTACGTCACTGGCACAGTTCATTAACATTCTGGACTGGAAGTTGGTGAACCGTATCTTGGCCACAAAGGAGATGGAAGATGGCAAATCCAATGACAACATCAGAAGAACTGTGGAAGGAGTTCTCCACATAGCTCTCAATTCAGATGGCCTTTATTTACATGGCATATAAAATAGAACTTGCCAGTTAATTACTAAAAAACAAAATAAGCATATGACTAAACACTGCTATTTTTGTAATATATGTAACTGTGTATTTATTTAAACATTTTCTGTACCAATACATGATTATTTACCACTATCATATGACTATCTTATTTCTGGGCTTCTAATTTCTAAGGTATTCTGTCGTTACTTTTAAAGAAATTAGCAAAGAGGAATTTGACATCTGAAGCAAGGACACTGTCAGAGATAATGACTGATGTAACAACAGCTTTCGAGGATTATGTCAGAGTCCTCTTTAGGGACACAAAGACTCTTGTCACAAACTTTAATAAAAGGGGCAGGGTTAGATAACATACAAGCCCACCCTGTCTGCCTCATAATGGTACTAATATAAGAAAACTTGAGCTACTGTAGTTAATGCATGCAGACATTTCATTCATGAGCTTCTTGTATCCAACAATGAGATCCAATGAATGAAAAAAACAACAAATTGTGATTTTTCTCCTATTTGAAGTTCAGGTTACACAAAAAACTGGACCAGCCATTAAAACAAGCTCTGAAGACAACGCAGATCACAGACTATCAAATGACCAATTACTGAAACCGGCTCAGTAACCCAACATGATTGCGATCTACACAAGGACATCATCCTGGAACCTTTTGATGAGGTTACCAGATATTTCTCTGCTGAGCACACCCCTACCCTTCATCTTGTCTTCTCAACCAAGTTGACACTACTGAAGGGTCTGTTGATCCAGAATGGGGACAATGCAGCTATGAAAGAGGTAATGCATTTAGTTGTTAAGGTGACACTGACTTAAGCTGCTGACAGGAGCTTGGTCCCCTCTAAAAATAGCCTGTTACATCCACCTAATTTTGGGAAATTCTTGCCTATTTTGCATACCAAAATGGAAAATGCAATGACTTAGGAACTGTAAGCCCAAATTACATGTGTGATACATTATTTGAAAGCGAACACCTTCTAGTCTAGAAAATTGGGTGAGTAAAACACAGCCCAAGCTGCATCAGTTCAAATATAACTCAAAATTATTGTTTTTTATTCTCGAAAATGATAGGTCTTTCTTGAACAGCAGTAATAAAGACATGCTTGCTTGTTGTGGCTGCTTTGTCATGTCTACATTTTGACATATATCTGTGTTGATTGTGCCTTGGTGCTTGCTATGTCCATAAAATGATATCAGTGCATGTATTATATGTGATTTCCCTCCTGCTTACCATAATTGAAAGTGAAGTTAGTCCAGGCAGTGGAGTTGGAGTTTAAAATCCACCAGTGCCATAAGCTATAGCCACAGCTTTTTATCCCTGCTTAAGGGGTTTCTTGACAAAATTCTCGCTGGTCAGGAGTAGGAGGAGGTCAAATGAATCCTGGCAGCAGTCGTATAAACATAAGGGTGAAAGAAAATAGTGAGAGGCTGTGTGGACCATAAGGGTGAATAACAGTAACATGAACAGAATACTCAAAGGTAAATTATAAATGGCAAATGTACCTTCCTTTTATTAAGTAGCATACATTCACACATGCGTAGATGTATGCATTAGCTAATAAGTGATACTTACTTTACGTTAGGTAAGACATTTGTCAGACAAATATATGTTATTTGGACTACACAGAACTATATTGCTAGAGGTCATATTCTGTAAGAATCTTTCTTCCTGAAGTTTCATCCCAATCCAGCTCATCCATACAGGTCCATGACTTCTTTGCAAGTTGTTTCATTGAGAAGGAGAGGGAGGATGATGGAGTCATGGTACTACGCTGTATGACTGACTACAATTGGACACACTTCCAGTCTCTTTTTGACTTTTGGAAGGGGTGGTCAGTTGGGCTTGTGCAAGTTACCAAAAGCAGCTAGCAGTCCCAGTCAGCAGTTAAAAGCAGGTACTCATTCTGACTGCATTTTATTTGATTCTGTAGTTTATTTGATCCTAATTATTTGTTTCTGGAGTGTTGGAGCTGAGACAACTTTGGCGTTCAAGACACAGACACCCAAGGGCTGCACTCACTCCTTCTTGGGGTTTTTCAAAAGAGGCTCCAGGCGACTATTAAGCCTTGGCTTCAGGTAGAACTCTAACTCTTTACCTTCACAGAATTTCTAAGATGTTCCTTGAAGTGTGTCCATTGTAGATGTCATTTTCCTATCTATGGAACGGTTTTAGTTTGTACCCAAGGTGATTTGTTATGGATATTGCAGGAGTATGGAGAATGGTGGAGGCTTTTAAGGGCTAGCGGATCCATCTACAACCACAAGCTAGGAGAATGAATGGTGTGAACTCTACTGGAGCTGGCCCTTTTCAGTCTGGTTTGTGGTATTCACTGATAGGATCTCAAGGTGTAGTTATTGAGAGGATGTCAGATTGGGAAAAGGCAACGTCTCATCTTCACTTTGAGTGGATGGTTTGACTTCTTCAAGCCTTACTTTCAAGTTGCACCAGATCAATTTGGCAGGTGAGCATAAAGTTGCCTGGATACAAAAGTCAACTTCTGTAAGTCGGATGTGAACATTTAACATAAAAAATGACTAAAAATAATCAAACTTGTAACCTATATGATCTCCAATGGAAAAAGCTGAGTTCTCTCCAGTGTTAAGCTGTTGAACATGTCAGGGCTGCGGCAGGTAAGCTAATGTTCTTTTCTCCAAGATGCCCCACACTTACAGTCGCTGGTATCCCAAAGTTTCCTGTAAACTTAGAGAGAAACCCAGAAAGGTATGTGCTTGCACAAATCCATTCTGACGGGTCCACTTAGTCTTTGATCAATTGGCAAATCATAGTATTTTGCTTGTGTGGCCTTCCTTTTATGGTGTCTCTTCAATATAAACTCGTCATGAGAGAGATTAACAACAAAGAGTATGGACAAACATGTAGCAGCTGCTTTGTCCCCAAGCATGGTGGGAGGAGGATCAGATGTCACAGTAGGAGTCTCTTGAAAAGTTTGCAGCTTTTTAGGGTTGGTGTAGTAAAGAACAACTGCATCTTCCTTTACCAATAAGTTAATTTTAGAAAGAATACTGGACTCCGATGTCACAAATTATTATCATGGCTTAGGGCACAACAAGGAAAGCAAGCAAAGTGAGTGCAGAAAGATATTTAAAAAAATAGAGCTGTTTTGCCACAATGTAACAATAATATAAACAGCACCAACATGCAGTGCTGCTTGATGTGACATGATCAGCAAAACCCAGCTTTTTTCTAATATTCATGTTCATATTGTCATTTAGTTTGTTTCCATCACTTTACAATGATTTCTATCGGGCCAAACAAAAGTTCATACTCACTACATATATTGATTTAACATATCACATATGGTTTGCAAACTCTTTTTTTGTGGCTGCACTTACTGCGAACATCAAAAAGAGAGACATCACTTTTATCAAAGTTCTTCAAAATTACTCTGCCGGATTCATTTTTATTTTTTTTTTCCAAGGACTATTATTCTGGTGAAATACACATCAGGTTTGTAGGAGATTGACTTTGTCAGGTACAGTTTTCTTCAGGAGACAGAAACTTTCACATACAAAGTTCTGGCATTGTGTAACTGAACTTATGAAAGCCAGGTTTGAGCTGTCTGCTTCACTTTGTTTATTTTGTTATTGTGCTGAAACCTTCATGGCAACAAAAGAAAGTGTAGCAGCACAGTGACTGTGAAACAGACCTAGGGCTGTATGGGCAAGCAGTGGACTGTATGGACCTTGACTGTAGAGAAATGCATGGTAGACTCTAAATGTAGCTTTTCCAACATGCTGTTGGGGTAGATAAATGTGCACTGGCTACATTACTTGCGTATCGTAACTAAATGAATTAATGTTAATATGTCACAACAACAAATAAATTTACTGAAGATTTGTAATTAAAGGACCTTATATAATAAATATTGGATGTACTAACTCTTGCCCCAAGTATTTGAAAATAACTGAACTGGCATTAAGAATAGGTTTGTAGAAAAATGAATTCACCTTGTTTGACTTTAGATGAAATTATTAAAATACCATTCAGGGCTTACTTAGAGAATTAAAAGAAATTTCAATAAAAATGGATCAAACACATACCGCCATGCTTTACTCCATGAACAGACAACCAATTCTAATACATCACACCAAATAAATGTCATTGTATAATAAAGAAGAGATTTTTAGTTTAAAGAGAGCATCTGAACTATAATCGCTTATTCTAAAAAAAAACTAGAGAATGGTCCAGGGTAAAAATCAAACCAGTTTGTATTGTATTTGGTTTTAGTTTGTGTTAACATTAGGAAGAGTAATACAACTAATTAATAAAGGTCATACATTCCTGACACTAAGAGTACTTAAATCACAAATCTCCTTTTCTTTCTTTTTTGCAGAAAGACTGTATAAATGAGCCTTAATGGTGGCATCTATATATCAATTTTTTCTGTGAAATTTGTTAGTTCTGCAATATTTGGCCTAAAACAATCTTAGTGCTGCCTTCTATGGGTTTAATTTTTTAATGGTTAAAATGGTACACCTTTGTATGTTTACAACCCAGCCAAATGTTTGGGTATACCAGTGCATTGGATGTACCTCAGAACAGGAAAGCTGAAGTGACCAATCTTTGAGGGTAATAGTGTTTGAGTTTCAGGTTGAAGGGGTTTTCACACATGGTTTTCCTTTTGTGTCTTGTATACTTCATAAAAGTTACAATATTGTTAATACAAATATATATGATGCATACAAATATTTATATATATATTCTGAAGGCTGCCTTGTGAGTTAACAATGCGTAATAAAGTCTTTCTTCTTTTACAGTTTGACAAGCCAGCTTAAGGTGCATTTACCACCACCTACTGAACTGTGGATGTACTAAGTTTGGACATTGAGGAAATCAGAAAAAAGTCACATACATTTATGCCTCAAAGTTTACATCCAGTTAAATAGTTTATAGCATTTTATTTATTTTCTAATAACTTAGATATAAAGGATTTGTCTTCTTTACTTTGTACCTGCTTTTAAGAATTTACATTCTTCTCTACATTTGATGCATTCGGTTAGGATATGTTCAAGGGTGTCTGATTTACTACAGTAACGTCCAATTCTTTATCAAGTTGTAATAATTTCCTCTCTTCGGCTTCCTTTCCCCAATCTATGGTACTATACACTTTGAATATTATATAAATGCCTTCCTGTATCACTGTTATCCCATTGCTCCTGCAACATCTTAAGGATTTGGTTTGAACAAGAGATTTCCCTTTAGCTTTGATCAAAGTGAACTTTTGTAGATCATATACATCCTGAGGGCCTGATTGGTGTGGCCGTTTCATTTAATTTAAATAAAGTTTTTGACTGTGGTTTACTTGAAAAGCAGCTTTTCACGTGATTATTTAGAGGCTGAGCCCATTAAAGTAAAGGTAATTCAGTATCACTCCTCACCACAGCAGAAAAACTGTTAATGTGAAAATAGAAAACAATTGCAACACTTGTACTGATTTGAAATTTAATACATTCATCTTTCCTTGACATCTGTAGTAGGAAATAATGCAAAAGCGAGTCACCCTAAGAGAGAAAAATATCTATTTGCAAAGCCTAACGGCTTCCTACTGTTTTTTCACACTGGCATCAAGTAAAATCTTTCCTTCTACTAGAATTTCCCACATCTACTTTAAGTCACGGATATTCTAAGGGCTGCTGGGAATGAGAATTTGAGGAGAGAAACTGGGGTGGCATGTAGACCCATAAAGCCTGTATGAGAACTGAACAAATTGCATACTTTGAGAATATGTCATGATTCTTTTCTATGCCTGTTTTCTGCTTTAATTAATCATTTCCTCCACCTGTGATCTTTCATACCTAAGCTACATTTTCAAGCACAACTTTACTGACTCCTAATGGCATGCGGATGAGCATATATCAGGTGAGCTGACCACATCAGGTACTAGGAAACTATTACTTAGCTCATTCTAATTCAAGTTGCTGTCACAGCTCAGAACAGAGGACCCAGTATTCAAGGCAAGACAGACAGTGGGATTACCTCAAAAGTGTTAATTTAAAAATCCTAACTATAGTAGCAGAAGCTATGCATCTGAGGCAGGGAACTCTGCAGGGGTGAAACACGGGTTAGTGACCATGATAAGGATAATAATGAAGTTTGGAGTCAATAACCTGGTTTAACAGTTCAGTCCCTGCCCAGAGAACAAGGTAGGATCCAGGAGTCCAAAGCCAGGCCAGGCAAACAGATCAGAACAGGCACGTTCAGAGATCCAGGAGTCCAAAGCCAGGCCAGGCAAACAGATCAGAACAGGCACGTTCAGAGATCCAGGAGACCAAAGCCAGGCCAGGCAAACAGATCAGAACAGGCAAGTTCAGAGATCCAGGAGACCAAAGCCAGGCCAGGCAAACAGATCAGAACAGGCACGTTCAGAGATCCAGGAGTCCAAAGCCAGGCCAGGCAAACAGATCAGAACAGGAACAGGTAGGCTCAGTGTTTGAGAGGCAGGTCAGGATCAGGTAATAAGAAACACCAAGGAAATACTAAAAACACACTCACCAGTGAGATCAGATGGGAACAGGCAGGCTCCGTGGTAGAGAGGCAGAACAGGTCAGGATCAGAAAATCAGAAACATCAAGGAACTCTAAAAACATTTTCACCATTGGCTAGAGAAAACAAAATTAATCTGGCCTTGATGACTGGATGCAAGCATCATAAATAGAGGCAGGAGCAGTTGGATCGGATGATTAGCAGTGATTAGAAACTGATTAGAGTTAGACAAGTGAATGGAATGAGTAATTAAGCCAGTTTAGCGATAAATCTTTCTGGTTATCAGTCCAGCAGAGATCAGCCTTCAGTCTGGGACAGGGCAGCAAAATTCTGGAAGGAACTTTCTGACTTGAAAAAAGATAGATTTTATATAAAAGGACTTAAAAAATACCTAAAACTGTATTTCTGTTAGGAATCCAGTTTGTGTATGTTGTGTTTTTGTGTTGTTCTCTCCCTCCACTACCAGGTGGCGCCCTGTTCTCGTTGGTCCTTCCACACACCTGTGGCTGGTTGGCTCATTAGTTAGGACTATTTGAGCGGTGGACTGTCATTACCTCGATGCCAGAGTGTTTGCCTGTTTTGGGTACTCTAGCCAAGCTGAGTTTGCTGAGTCTAACTGAGTCTTTGTCTTCGCTGAGTCTTTGCCTTTTCAGCAGGAAGCCTTCCTGCTAGCTGGTTGTTTGGCCTTATTCCCTTGGAAGGATTGTTTGAGTCTCTCACTGAGCAGTGGATTAACCTCCACAAGTTCCGATCAAGTACTCCTGGATTCCCAAGTGACAGTCCGCTCAATAGCTCCTCAGGATCCAACCAAGTCTTAACCTGTCCGCCCTCCAACGAGTCTCTACCTCTGGATAAACCCACACTAACTGGATTCTGGGAGAAGAGGTATTCTCAATCAACGTGAGTCCCATTTTCTCTGTCTATCCAGCCATCGCTCAAAGTTCCCACGGATTCTGAACTAACCGCTGATACTTCCCTTCCCTCTTGCAGTTCCGGTTCACCAGTACACTGAGTTTCCTAAATCCAACCCCCGCTGTCCTTATCAATGAACCTGTTCGAACTTTTACCCTGGTTCTCTGAGTGGTTAACTGCATGTGGTTCAGATCTCTAAAGCAGAGGTCTTCAACAGGGGGTCCGCGACCCCTAGGGGGTCCGCGGAGGTACTGCATGGGGGTCGCAAAAGTATTGGTTGATTACTTTTTTTTATATTCCCTCCTGCAATTTTTTGCACTAATTAAAATGTCTTTAAATACACATTAACATGAATTCAACACACTGTAGTAAACAGATAAATGAAAGCAGAAGATGTCTTTCAGTCGTCAATGCACACATTCAGCGACACACAAGCTGGGCACCACTTCATTCACAACACCTGTCCCATCAACCAGGAATCAGAATCAGAAATACTTTAATAATCCCAGGGAGAAATGACTTTCGTTACATGACTCCATATGTAATAGAGTGACTATAGGACCAGTTTGATATAACACAATTTCATACAATATATATAATTAGGGGGTCCCCGCTCCATCTCACCATCAGTTTGGGGGTCCTTGGCCTCGAAAACGTTGAAGACTCCTGCTCTAAAGAAAATCATGATAATATCATTAAATACTAAGTTTTTTCAATTACTATGAACTATATTCACATTCTTATTATTTCCTTTTTTTTTAATTATGTTTTTCTTTATATATATATATATATATATATATATATATATATATATAATAAACGTGTGAACAACTGAATGGTAATTTTTCGACTAGTTAATTGCTTGGATTTGTAATTACTATCTGAATAAAATCTCTATATAAGCCCAGTGAATTTATATAGACCTCTTCTGGTACTTTTTCTTCCCTGTTTAAAATTTCTTATCCATATTTGAACTTGGCATATTAAAACCAAACTATAACTTTTCAACAAAGTATGACAGCCACTAACCTGACCTCTTAAAGAACAGAAGTTCCCATGTGCTTCAGTGGGCTTTTACAGAATCTCACCAGTTCCAGAATTTTAAAGCCCATTAAAATTCTTCCCAACATATCTTATAGATTATAAGTGCATACCAAAATTAAATTAGATGTATTTGAATCATTGGGAGCAGATGCGCAAGCCTGGGCTCTCTTCAAAGGTAAAAATCATATAATTTTTTTCTTTGTCTGGACTGTATTGTGTGGATTGACAAACAAGTAAGCTTAAAAGTCAAATGCTAGCATTGATGCAAGTCCTATTTCCTTCAAGTTCAAATTTAACGACAATAAGAAAATAATTAGTCATCCTGAGAGTTTTTTATGTGGGTTTTTAAGGCTTTTTAAATAGGTATCTAAATTGTTCTTTGGAATTATCACTAGTAAAATGTCCATAGCTGTATATTAGTTATTTATTCTCCAGATGCACAGTTTGATATTGTTAAAACACTTTACAGTACAGTATTTTATTGTTTATCTTTTAACTTGTCACTATTATGTTATTCTTATACATTTTATACACATATTTGTGTTACCATTTTTTCTAGAGATCATAGGAGTAAAAATTTGAATTAGTCAGAGGGGCCAGCTTCTCTTAGAAAACAGAGGAGCTAGTGGTCCTTTTGGCTCTGTGGTGCAAGAAAATAAAGTTTTCATAAACAAACTGTGACATTCTGATGTCAAAGCCATTTAACCTGCTTGTTGCTTCAGGAGCAGGTAAAATCTCTGTAAACTGTCTCTATGCCCAGTTAAATTCTTGGCTCCCTTGTCTGCAGTATTTGAGGGTTTCTAGCATCAATTAATATCATTTATTTATCAGCTCCAACTGACCAAAAAAATCATCTTAAAAATAAATAAAAAAATAAGTAAAGTCAATCCTACAGTACACATTTTTTAAGGAACCAAACTCTTTGCATCAAGCATTCATTAACTTTGAAGAATTCTGTTTACTTTCATCTTCATCTTCATCTTCAGGCTTTTAAGAGCCAAATCAATCAATCATACTGACAGACATGGACATCTTCAGGCTATGGCTGATGCTTCTCTAAAATGATGTACACATATACAAAGTAATGTAATGTAAATTGTGGGTCACTGCATTAATGCTGCCTGCCACTAACCTGAGAGCTGCTCTGCTGGTGGCAGTAAGGACCTTAGTAGGACCTGGACTAGGCTGGACAGATTTAGTGAGAGTATAAGTATGCTACTAATGTGGTTAATTGGGAATTTGTTGCAACTTTTAATTTATTTTTCAGCTAGCAATGATAAGTGTTAGGTTTATTCAGTGATGATTATAAAATGAATGTGTGCTTATAAAACATTTGTGCAAGGGGATGCTCCACTCCTGTCTCATGATTCAGTCAGGAGACCATCCTGCCTTGTCATTCTGATGGAGCATTCTGTCTTCATAAACTGATCAATTGTTCTGTTAGAACAATACTCTGTTTGTAACCATGCGTCATGTTCTGTTAATAAACGCTCTGCAGAGGAGGTCCAGTGGGAGACAGTGTGATTGAGTCTGGGGTTCAACTTTCTCTCCTTTCTGCAGAAATTGTATCCATAAATTGTGTATTTCAGTTCTTCTTAAGCAAAAACCTACATTTTATGAACCCGACAATAAGCATCTTTGAACTCACTCAACTAATGCACACAACTTAGTGCAAGCTAACCCATTCTCTTTTAGTCTCATTATAGTTTAATATATTCCTGGATCATTGTAAAATTCAATGAAACTTCACAGTTTTGACTGCAACGTCTCTGCGTCAGAGTTTTTTATTATTTATATATATTTATAGTTTCTATATTATTCAATATGTATGCTATATATTCATAAACCTCCGGTAAACTTGCACAACAAATATTTAGAAGTCAATATACAGCACAGTCTGATCAGCAGCAACTGCCGCTGATCCCACGGCATCTTGCAACTTCAGTCTTTTTTTTTCTTTTTTGTTTTACAGTTTATGTACCTGAACTGCCTACTTTTCAAGAGAATCAGGAATGTGCTGCCTGCACGTTGTTCTTTCTTATTTGCTGCTAAACAACATTTCCTTTTCTCTGCACTTCATAAATTCCATAAGCATTCCAGAAGAGTTATTTACACGAAGCACAAAGGGGAAGAGCAAAGCAAACAAACAATTAATATATATACTGTTATCTTCAATTTAGATGCCAGAAAAAAATGTTCAACTCCCTGAGTTTTCTTTTTTTGTGGAAAGGGAGTTCAGGTGGCTCTTTGAGTATTAAAGGTTGCTGAATCCTGGGCTTAATGTTTCAAAAAACAATCATCATTCGCCCCACCCAGTTATATTAGTCATAATAGTTGTAACATTAAACCACACTGCATAAGATGGAAACATTCGTAGGCTACCTTTTAGAGAAAACCGTAATAGAATATTCCCCTTTGGTTAAATCTAGATGTCTGAAATATATTAGAAATATACGAAACAATTAACTTTTGAGCTAAACTCCTGGCTGTCACAGAGAACCATAGTTCTTCTCAAAAATAAATATTATATATATATATATATATATATATATATATATATATATATATATATATGTATATTGTTTTATTTTTTTATTTAAGACACTGACTTCTGCATAAAATACTTAAATTGACTTAAACAAGAACTTGTATTTATTTTTCTATAATTAAATATTTTCATTGGGCTATTTCTTTTATTTCATTAATAAATGGATATAAGATGATTCTTTAGGGAAATAGGCAGTTCCATTGCCTAACCAAATGAAAAAGTCAAGGAGAATAACGGATCAAGGTGATGGAGGTTGATGTAGTTCAGTGTAATAATTGATCAGATATAAAAAATCAGATCAATTATTACAACAGAAATTAATAGTCTATGCAAATGTATACATTTGTTTTGGGAAGGAGCAAAAGTTTGATTCTATGTCACCCTGCGCTACAGAGCTACAGCCACACACTGGGCGTCACTGTGTTGCCATAGCAACAACTGCTTTTCTTTTGGAGGGAAGAGGATGTCCCATTCTCGTTTATAACCCCCTACCTTCAATCAATCAAGGCGTGAGACTTCATAGGGAGTGACACTTGATAGTTAAGAGTTGGTGCGTAGGACCAGATTGGGATTCAGCTAAACTCTTTCAGACTCTCCCCTCCGGCTGAAGACTTCAGCCTGTCAGCACCCAGCAAAGAAGCATCTTATTCCTTTCCAATGCTAGCCTCAGTAACAAGGCCAAAGTCCCTATCAGAGGATTAAAAACAAATAGAAAAAACTATTATACAAAAAAAATAAATAAATAAATAACATATAAGTGCTTATGTAAATGTATAGAAAATATTCTAATTTTATGCTGCTGATGTTTAATAATTGATATAGTTTTCTTCAAATAAAACTTACAAAAAAAAAAGCCTCTTTGGTTCCGGTGATTATTGGTGATTTAAGAAATACTTTGGCTTTGATATTCAGAAAAATAAACTCCTTTTAATGAAAACTCTCTTTCCAAAGGAGCTACTTTTCAGCATCAGTGAACCCCTTTATAATCTGTATTTGTAAATCTTGCTCTCTGTGAACCATGTTCACTGTGCATACATGGAGACTCATGATTGATTAAGAGCAGAAAACACATTTTCCACTCTAGCAGAAGATGATGCGCTGCATCAGGGTGCTGAGAAGAAGAAATACATTTCTGAGGAAAAACAACGGTCAGCAAGTGTATTTTGATGTTCCAAGCCTAATATCCGAGGCGCTCGTTGCTGCTGTGATTATGACTAATTCCTTCAAATGTTCAGCCAGATGTAGACACTTAACGACAGATGGAGGGCTAACAGGTTGTGTTTATCTAAAGGTTTAGAGCCTAAATAGGTTCTGTGAATTATGTATGTCTGACTTAGAAAATTTCCAAGATTTAGTTTCCCATTGAGGTCTTTTGAGTTACTGAAGAAAGTTAATTGGAATCACACACATTGCCTTTTAGAGCAAGTCTGTCTACATGAGGAGGGTATCCAGTCACCTTTTGCTCTTAGACACATCAGAGAAAAAGAAAAACATTTGTTATTTAATGCAGAGTAAGAGCAATGTATACGGTAGAAATGTATACCTTACTGTGTATTAGTTACTATAGTAACAGGTGAAAGAAGTTATTGTGTCTGCTCACCTCTTTAACAATAACTGAATAAACATACTTAAGATAAAATCAATTATAACTAGAGAAAGTACAAATAAACTATGCAATAAAATGTACATTTCAAAGCGTGAATAACTGTACTTATTTAAAGAAACGATTATTTAAGCATTGTGTAATATATAGAAATCTGGAATGATTTTTTTTTTTCCATATATATTTTCCTAGACCTACATTTAATCCAAACACGTGCTTTGCTTTAAGTTTTCCTATACATAAAAGAATAGTGCTGAAGTTTAAAAACCCTTAAAAAATGCTAAAATTATTTTTTTTTGCTCAGTGTTTTCACCTGCTTTTTTTAGTGCAGATATAAATGCAGATTAGCAGCTGTAAATCTACTTTATATTCCGCCACTGGAAAACAAGCATAATTACATATACTTAATTTGAATAGACATTTAGGTAAATCTCATCAGACCATAATTATTGCCTGCTTTTTAAATAACAGAAAAAAAAAATATTTATCAGGAATATGATTTGCCTGATTAATTTCTGTATAAACTGACTGAATTAGTTTAATACAGGACATTTTGTGGCTATTTTCCTCATCCAGGTCATTATTTTTAGAATCATTTATCAATGCTACTTGCTTGCTTAAACAGGTTGGTCAGTGTTAAACTGACCACAGAGACAGACGTAATAATGGTAATTGCTAGACTTCCTTTACTATTCATGGGAATTTAAAACAATTTCACCCACCCGCAATGAGCTGGAAATTGTAATTGTGGCAGCTAAACTCCTCAACAATTTTCAAAATTGCAGAGCACTTTTTAGGAGCATAACTTATTGTTCATGCTATTTGAATCTGTGATGAAGGGAACTGTCTCCTTTTGCTATAATTAAAGAACCACTCTGAGTCATCTGCAGAAATGTTTTTCTCAGGTACTGAGAAATGAAAAATTCTATTTTAGACACTCAAGTTAAATTAATAATTTACCAAATTACAACAATATTTGCCATTAATAATACACATATAATTACACTATACAGTATATACATTTTAATGATTATATCTGAAAATGGATATAAACAACTGAATTTAATTTATTCATTTAATTATAATCCTGATAATCATTAATACAGTTGATCTTCCTGATTGTTATTTATTAGTCATAATAGCTCAAAATTACAGTGAGTGAGTAAATAAATAATGTATGTACATATGTACATACACATATATACCTTAACACAAGCCTAAACACTGTATAGTAGTGATCCCTGAAGAAGTGGGTATCATCCTCTTTTTTTTTTTTTTATGCAGCCCAGAAACAATGACATGTAAGACCGCTTTATGTCATTTACCCAAAAACTCCTTTGTAGTATTTACTTAATGTCATATAATATCTGCTATTTAACCTCAGGGAGGAAGGGTAATGGAATAACTAAATTCTGGCCCACAGACTAGTGAGAGAAAATTATTGATTTTGAGTGAAGTATTCCTTATTCCTATTCAGTATATGTTGATTGTTACACCGAAATCCCATAAAAATTTATGAAATTAATGAAAAAATCCCCCCAAAAATAATGGATTGTAATTATTTTAAATGAT
>NW_015150705.1:245819-249208 GCF_000732505.1 Cyprinodon variegatus
AACCGAACGCAACACACGCGAATCGAACCGAGACAGTCGAACCGAACGGTTCGGACGGTTTTCATAAATCGTCCCATCCCTAATATTTATATATCTATAGGCTATATATATATATACATATATATATAGATATATAGATATATACATATGCCTGTTGGAAGGCTGAAAAGTTTGAAGTTGGCTGAAAAGGCTTTCCTCTGCTAAAAAGGGGGAAGATGGCTGAACAGGCTGGTAAAGTGCTGAATAGGATGGTTGCAAGTTTGACAGGCTGTGGGAAAGCTGAAAAGACATTTGGCTGGCTGAAAAGGGGGGAAGATGGTTAAAAAAAGCTGGTGGCAGGCCAAAAAGGACAAAGATGGCCAAAAAGGCAGGTGGAAGGGGGAAAAAGCGAAGATGGCAGAAGAGGCAAGATGAGGGCTGAAAAGGGGGAAGATGGCCGAACAGGCCTCTGATTGGTCAATTCTACATCCGCTCTACACTACGCGTATTTCTTATTTGGTACCTAATGACAGAAACTCTGGCTGTGGTGCCGTCCACAATGCCTGGCACACCTCGGACACTATCCCGGACACCGTACAGGACGCTAGTTTGTAGCTCTGTGCCACGGTCTGTTGGTTTGCACCCAAAGCCAAAACAAGCAGCATCATGGCCAGTTTTTCAGGAACACTCACTGGTGAACTGTGAATCGTCCGTTGTTTCACTTGCGTTCCTCTTGCGTTGTGGCATGGAATAACATAGCGCAGACCATGCTTCAATATTGGGAATGCATCAAAAATATCTGGAGAAGAAGAACAAAAAATGGAGAAGAAGCAATAGAGATGATTAGTGATGATGATGATGATTCAGGATATGATAATCCTGAGAGCTAAAGCAGAAGGCAACCAGACTTCTCTTCTTTAGTTAAAGACATCTGAACTCTTATCTAAAATGAGGAGTTTGCTTACAAACTTGTCTTACACCGTTAGGGCCGTTAATAATCACCAATGGAGTAGTTATGACATATGATATCTAATCTGATATCCCTTATAAACATTATAGATGCCATTTAAAACCTTTCTCTACTCCACAGTTTGTTGTTAACTGACTGGTTTATATTCACTGGAGTAAATGCCTGTACATAATAAACCACTTCCTGTTTGTTTTGACAGTTACACTTTTCAATCTAAAAACAACATGTAACTGTTTTCCAAGCAGAAAGAGCAACCATACATTTAGCAAGTCTATGAGGATTTTCTGCAAAGGTTTTTTACTCCTTGATAACATGGGATCAGCTTTTTCTCTTCAAATTTATAAAAAGGAAGCAAACAAGGGTTTTGCAAGTAGCACTAAAATAAGGCCATAATGATATTTCCCCCTGTCACAGAGGGTTCTTTACAAAATACCATTCAGATCATACAGCATTAAACAATGAATGTACAGTGACACCCTAAAACCGAACAAACTGATATACTGCAGCTAGAAGCAGGGTTCTTTTTTCCATGTGTGCAGCACTGCTGAAGCAAAGCTGAGGTGACCTCTGTAGCAGTCCTGATAAAAACCCAATGATCCTACCCCCTGACTTCAAATGAGAAAAGCTACCTCTCTAATTTCACTGAAGAACTACTCAGACTTTGTGAAGGTGCACAAAGTGAACCCTTTAAGGATACAGAAATGTCTCTCTGCCCAGATCCTAATGTATTTTTTGAAAGGGGAAATAAGATTTGAGGTTTTTAGAGCATCTCCTTCATCCTCTGGTTCTCTTGAGGATGGAATTGTTTGTAGAACAAGCAATGATACAGAGAAAATTTGTATTTTTGAGGTTGTGACAGTAATTATTAAGCTTCACATAATGTCCCTTTGGTATATCACTTGTTAAGCGGAGAACAGTTGACATTAGTGATCAAATATTAGATTCATGACAGACTAATGAGCTCCTCTGTCTGTGTTCTTATAAATGAATCTATGTATAATGTGATACACAGCTCTGGTCACAAGCTGCCATGCCACCATTGACCTTACAAAGGATTGGTTAAATCTAGGTTGCACCTTGAACACAGAATGTTCTTTACCATTTATACCTCTCGAGATCAGTTTTCCTCAATATTGGATGGTAGATTTAATTCTAGTCTGTTTATTTTCCTGCATGGACTGAACTTTTATACAAATTTCACAAATTGCCAATGTTTTTGAGCTCAGAACCATTTCAGATGTTTGTTGTTAGTCTCCTTTGTTGAAAGCTAAACTAATTTAAATTATTTTGTACTAGTGCCCTTCATTAGTTAATGACAACAAATAATGAAGAGATGTCAATAAAGGTCCAAGGCTGGACTCAAACCCAGGGGGACTGTGTTAAAGACTGAGGCCTGAGGACTGTCTTTTGTGTCATTGTCCTGTTAAAATGCAAATCTAGTTTTTATTTCAATTCAATTCAGTTCAGTTTATTTATATAGTGCTAATTCACATGTCATCTCAAGGCACTTTATAGAGATAATTCAACCAGATCATACAGTCAGATTGGTTCAATTTTCTATCTAAGATAAACTAGCTAATTGCATTGACTCATGCAATGCAAACCCTCACACTAAGCATGCTTGTAGTGACAGTGGAGAGGAAAATCTCCCTTTTAACAGGAAGAAACCTCTAGAGGAAACAGGCAAAAAATAAAAAAGGAAACAGGCTCAGTGTGAGTGGCCATCTGCTGAGGCTGACTGAGGTTCAAGGAGACAGAAGCAGACATAGAAAAAGAAGCATAGATACAAAAGAAAACTGTCAACCAGCTCCACAGGCGGCCCCATCCAAGAAACACACAGCCAGGGAGACGAGCTACGAGCCTGCTCTCATGTTCGGGGATGAAAGAGACTTATAAACTTTTTATTGCCATTTTATAATTATAATTGTAATAAAAATATAATTATTTATATTCTATAAACAAAATTTCGTTTTTTACAGGTTTCATGACATTTCCATTTCTTAAGTGCAGCAGTGACCAAATGTAAACAGTGTGGGAGAGAGCACATACAGTTAGGTACAGTCAGAGAAACAGGCCAAGCTTGAACATCTATAAACAAAGGTGTTGATGGAAGCAGCACAGCTAATATTTCTCTCCAGGATGGAGTCACAGCCAAACAGGAACAGACCAGATGAAGCTACTATTGGAAAAAGCAGAGAGAATATAACTTTAGAGATTGAACAAATACTACAGAGTGCGAGAATAGAGATAGAATGAAGCAGAGGGATGAAAAATGGGTCCGTATGTCCTCCAGCAGTCTGAGCCTATAGCAGCATAACTACAGAGATAGCTCAGGATAATCTGAGCCACTCTACCTATTTGCTTTATCAAAAAGTTTTAAGCCTAGCCTTAAAAGTTGACAGGGTGTCTGCCTCACGGACTAAAACTGGTAGTTGGTTCC
>NW_015150705.1:250183-253307 GCF_000732505.1 Cyprinodon variegatus
AAATGACATTTGTTTTCAGAGGAGCTTTTACCTGTCCCTGTGTGTATTCTTTAAATTTCATATGTTTTTGAAGGTTTAGATTCTGAAGTTGGTGCTACTTTCTCAGTTTGCAGTTCTCGCTCTCAGTCCATGGTGATAAAAGCTTGGTTTTACTGTGATGTTACAGCCATTTCTAGTTTATCCTTAAGTTTGAGTTTCCTGGGTTGAACCTGAAAATGTTAATCAATTGCCTTCCATCTGAGGGGGAGCATATCAAACTGACTGTTAAGAGTCTGACACAACTGGGTGCTTAAACAGACCGGATAATAGCCCAACTCTGCATACCAGACAGTTTCAAAAAAACAAACAAACAAAAAAAAGGCACGGAGCAAGCTTGTCAAAGCATTGCCTTAAAATCTATTGAAAATACGTGGACTTAGATTAAAAGTCAGGTTTCATTCATAAAACTAGATTGAATACATCCTATAGAATGGTTTAAATATCCAGCCTGATTTATACCAGAAGTTTGTTAATGGCCAAAAAAGTCTAAGGTCAAGCAAAACACTTGGACAAAACTCAGCAAAATAAATTAATAGAACATGTGCATGTCCAACCGTTGTTGAAAAGACTGCTTTATGTAATCAACAAATCTTTTTCTGAATAATGTTCAGATATTCACATTAGAGTCCCACTAAATTACTTACTTGATGATTCAAAAAACACAACAAAAAGCAGAAAAGAAAACAGCCACAGAAATTAATTAAATAAAACATCAATGAAACCACTGAATTAGTCATCGATGAATAGAGTAAGAAACAGAACTCCAAAAATTATTGAATAAAGAAACAAAAAGAGAGTAAATGCAACTCCTCCTGCACATTTACAAGAACAGCAGTCATCAACAAGATTTCTGAAAAGCTCCTTAAGGCTCATTTTCATATAGAAAGCCATACAGTGGCGTTAAGCTTATATTATAAATGTTTGCATGTGTTACCTGTTTCAAGTGAATTTACCTGCAAGCGTCCTTTTAACGAAAGCCATTTAAAGCCTACAGCAGGGGGGCACAGTATCCTCTTATTACAAATGTTTAGTGTAATGATTTAGCCTTTTGTTTTCATCCTCCTGTCTTATAGAAGTGCCCTACCATCTGTTTCCATCGATAAATAACTGAGATTATACCAAACTGTATAAATATGATTAATTCAGAATATAAAGGCTATCTTTAAGTTTTTCACAAGGACATATTTAATCAACTGCAACACTGAAAGCACAGAACATTTCTTATTAGTCACTGCAAATCCTAACATTTTATGTCCAAATGTACTTCAAACAGTTCTCCGTTATGAACCAGGCTCCTATAAAGAGAGAGAGAGATAGAGGACAGTTGCATAATGATTTAAAACAGAAGATCATGAGCATTAGCTGCACTCTACAAGCTGAACATCTTTATAGTTAACAGCGAACACAGATGTGAAAGACTTGAAATAAAATAGAATTTATTGGCAAAAACATCTTGATGGTATTCAGAATAATCAAATCACAGTTTGCCTTTCAATATTTTCACAAAGCTACGGTAAACATGCATTTCTGACTCAGAGGGAGACTTTGAAGCAATTTCAGGCTAAAGCAGAAGGAGACCAGCATAGTTAATGGCATCTGCACATCTATTGCTGTAAAAACAATCTGGGAATTCACCCTTCTTTTGTCATTTTTTTTAGAAACTCTAACAAAATTACACTTTTCTACCAGTTTATTGTTGAATACAATTCGGACTACTTTGTGGGAACACAGACAAACATAGTGAGTGCTTCTATTTTCTGTGAATATCCTCTATACAAGAACAAAAAAAGGTCAAATTTGTGAAAAGAAAGTAAAGGGCAAATTTCTCCTCACCTGAAATATGTTTGGCCTTATGATGATGAAAGAAAATCAAGCTTCAATAAAAAAAAACAACAACCCAAGGTTATGAGGAGAGGACATCACACAGTGTATTACCTTGGAACAACAGGTAACTGAAGCCGAGAGTCAGCAGCCGGACCATTGAGCCAACAGGAGCTGTGGATTCTGAGCTTAAAATTTGACATTCTATAATCTTAATTGGACAAAAAGAAGCTGAAAATGATTAAGTTGTTGTTAGTATTTTTGTAAATGCGGCATACAAATTGGTAAAAACAGTACTGTAAATTGTGGGACAGCATACAGCAGAGTAAACTACACAAACACATTAAAAGTGTTTATTCAACTCCTATGAAGCTAAATTCAACACTATCTGGTCCATGCTAGACTGAGTTAGAAGTCACTTTTAAAAGTATTCAATACTTAACACTCCTAATAGCTTATCATAATAATTTTTGGACAAATATAGCTGAGGGTCATCAGCATATAGATGGTATTTAATCCTATACTATCTGATATATTATAGCCACAGCTGCCAAGACAAGTTTGTCATAAGCAGGTGCTGCCAGGCCTTGTAAACACCATTAAACCTTTACCAATGTGAATCAGGTGTCTTGCCCAAGGACACAATGGATTAGCTGGAATTTGGACTTGTGAGCCTTCAGTTGCAGGACAAACGTCTCCCTCCTGCACCTCAACCCCACAGTCCACCAATGCTCTGATTACTAAATGTGTTTTAAGAGATAAGAGTTTACAGATAGGTTGGTATACTTTGAGAAAATCTGCTAATTGTTTATTTGAAATAAATGTTTAATAGAATTGCTTGAATTTAACTCTTTGGAAGCAGTAAATCTTGCATACTTAAACTAGAGTAAAAAAGTGTTGAATTAATGCTGTACATTAAATACTGTACACGAAAACTGGAAACTTAACACATTTGATTTTGCTGTGTAAATCACTCCCAATAGCTCAAAAACTGCTGATAACCTCTCCTTTTAACAAAATGAAGCTGAATTGTCTTTAACATGCATTAATAAAGCAAGCAAAAGAAATAAGTCAAGCAGAAAAGAAAGCAGAAAGAAGTACTCTTTTGTCAGGACTAAAATCTGTCATGGTCTTGGTTCTGTTGTTCTTTACTTTGCTCCTTGTTTTCTAGTTTTATTGGTTTAATTCCAGTTTTGATGTAATTTCTAGATTAATATTAGTTCTCATGTTTTTCTGTTGTCCTCTATTGCCCTCTTGTGTGTGT
>NW_015150705.1:256310-276528 GCF_000732505.1 Cyprinodon variegatus
CGGGACTTCATTGACACGCCCCCTTATTACTCGGTACAAGCCTCGAAGCCTGGCTTCAGATAGCCCATCACTAGTCTCCATAGTTCTGGTTTGCTTTATATTTTTTCATGTTGGATTTTGGATTTTTGGATTCCCGCCTCTGTTACCTGTGTTTATTTCATTAAAGCTGCAAGAAATCTCCTCAGCCTCTGCCTCTGCATTTGGGTCCTCAAACCACAACCAAACCCTGACAAAATCTATATTTTATGACTATTATCCAGATGTTCCTACAGTAATGAACTGCAGTGAGAACTCCTTTTTGTATTTTAACTGGGTTTAGTTAAAATACAATGGTTATATAAAGTATTTAACCGTTTGTATTTACACAGTGTAGAAGAACTTTACGTAACTTGCTAACACCAAACAGGTGGTAGTGCAGAAAAACTAATAGTTTGAGTGGCGTGACAGATAATGTCATTTTAAGGTTAGACAGCAGCATTAATGCAGTGCTATTAAAGATGGACTAATAAGGGAAGACAGCAGATGCTTTTAGCTGCTTCCTTTCATAGTATTGTACACAGCCACTTTAAGGCTCTCTAAAACAAAGGAACCTGGCTACATAGTGATGGGAATCCACTGCAGTGTGAGGAATAATGCTCGACAGAGTTGGAGCTGCAATTTTTACTTCTGCTCAAATGTTGCCAGTATTTTATTTATTTATCTATTTTTTTCAATTTTAAGTTTTGGCACCAGTAGCAATTATCCATAGAGTAAATTACAGTCAGACAAGGTCCCCCCACAGAGCTCTTTTAAATCCCTGGATGAGACGTCAGTCTGTTAGGTCTCCTAGCAACTGCTTTGATGACATTTCTCCTGACTTCCTCCTCCTTTGGGCTTGATCACCCTGTACATTTGTGTTGAATTAATGTACATTTGAGCTTTAGACTTTGCCGTCATCCATTTGACAGGCAATGTGTTAGAAACAAGGCTTTAGTTATTTGTATATTACGAAACATAATTCTTCTTATTCGTGTTTTTGGGTGCCTTGTCTTTCTTTCTTTTTATTCTTCATTTGTATAAATTAAATTATCATAATCTAAAAATAAGAATATGTACCATGATAATCTAAGCGCTTTAATGCTCTATTTAAAAGACTTCTGGAAAGGCTTCAGGTGAATTTAGTTTTTTGACAGACAGAGATCTGAAACTTAGAATTACTTAACTTGACCTGCAGCTCTGAAAATCAGTCTTAATAGCAAAGGCTTTGGTTCAGCTCCTCTGAGAGAAATAATTTAAATGCAAGAATGAGCTTCCATCAGTTGCTGTAACCCCAAGATCAGTGCCTCAAACCAAAACAATGTTGAAATCTTTCTGTTTCCAGTTTCTGTTAATTTTTCAATCCTGACTTTGAAAAAAAATAAATAAAAAAAACCCTTGCTGGAGCTGCTGAAAACAGATTTATTTAACTGAAAGTAGTTTAAAGCAAACATGTTACATTTATTTATTACCTGGGACCGATTTCATCACCTTTGATCTGTCCTTGGTCGCATCTTTCAAAAGCTGAACTGTGCAGGTCAGAAAACATTGAGGCAGACATATTTACAGCGACACATAAACAACCAGCTGGTGATAAGAAACCGCCACAGAGTCAGATTTGTCTGTGAAAATGTTGCACATGACTGGCAGCTTCTGCATCAGTCCTCACTGAATATGATAAGAAGGTGAAATCTTTAATGGGTGGTTAAGGAGCTTATGTGTTTAAAAGCAGCGAGTTTGGAAAGAACAGAGAATATTTAAAGTCTTTTTATCTCTTATGTTGATAGTATTTTGACTTTTTGTTATCATTAATGTGAAAATAGAGTTAAAGTAAAATGTAGTTTTTAAAAGTTGTTCTTTTGTTAAAAGAGAAATTATCCGTCCAAACCAACATGCTGCTGTTTGGAAATATGAAAGCCCCTCTGGTTTGATTATAAAGGAATCCCAATTCACAATATTAATTGGAGAATTATGCTGTATTTTTGCAAGCCAGAGTCATTAGGTCGACCATGTTTGACAACATGAAGTAGGCTGTCTGCGTTTATATGCAATTGGCTTTATTCAGTATAGAAACATTGACATGTGCAGAGTTAGGAAACTTCTCTAAAAATATATAAGTACATCTGCGGTAGCAGAAGCCCAATTATAGCTAACAAAGCAGCATGTCTTCTGAGTGGGAAGTTTTGGGGGGGACAGAATGGTACTTTGTCAAAAGCCAGTTTTGGTTCCCTGCACTTTTTACTCCCCCAAAACAATGTTATGCTACAGTACACCAGACTTCTTTAAAAGTTAAAGTGTGAGTTACATTTAAAGAACTGTGTAACACCCCCCCTGTAACACCTTCACTGGCTCCATAAAGCAACATATCCACTTCAAGATTCTCCTCCAATTTATAAAGCTCTCAATAACCTTGTAAGGTATATGTGTTGTATTAAAAGTGCTGATAAATAAAATGTATTACTATTATATATTATTATTATAATCCAAAAAGGAATACAATCAACAAATGTGATTTTATATATTCAAGCTCAAAATAATTGTAAAACTATGTGTTTTTAATCTACATGGATTGTTGTACCACATATTGTCCAACTGTTCATTTCATGCGTCCATTTTTTTTTGTCAGGAGAGGGATAGCTGAGGGATAGCTGCAAGAGAAAGTGAAGGTAAGAAACACCTTTCGTCCATGGGTATGGTTATAGAGTACTGAACTCCCTAATTAAGGTAGGCATGCACTTTATCAGCTTCTTCCCTTTTCGGACTGATTCTCCAGTCATGCGACAATTTTCAGCTTCATAGTGCATCCTGTGTAGTGTAGTATAAAAGTAGTAACTAGGGGCAATTAGCCTCTCTCGACCACCTCCCAATCAGGAAGTATATGGTCGGGAAATAATCAAACATGTTTTAAATTCACTTGGCCTTCATGAGGTTTTCATGAGCAAATCCTGCCGTTGAACCAGAGTTACGTTTGTATGGTCGGAAAAATGTAGATTTCTGTTATTGCATATTATGATTTATGCTATTTACTCACTGAAATTTTTTTTTACTCAGTCTGTTTCACCTGCAACGCCACACAATGCCAGAGCGATGGGTGTTTGTAGACGAGACATACTTTATTCATTACATGTTACTGTTTAACCAAAATGTATGTAATTTGTTTTGACTCTGACTATTTTCTATTACTGTAAGTAAGGGGAACGAATGCTGCCAAGATCAGAACAGGACTGATTAGCATGCAATGAGGGCCTTATGATGAACTGTTCTCTCTTTGCAAAGATAAAAAAGTGCAGACTGAGTGAAATCCATTGATCCCTGTTTATTAAACTGGGGTGAATACCTGAGTACTTTTTTCCCCACAACAGTGCGTCTACAAGCTGATTTAGCTGAATTGCACGCACTGCGCAATTGACAAGTCTGACCAGCGGCTTCTCTTGGGCGCTGAGTCTGATGTGGTTTTTGGAAGTGCATTGTGAGCAACTACATCGCATGAGAGCATTGGGCCGTACAGTTTAAGAACAGGCTTACATACTGTATATCAGATTGACGTGGGGGTACACATAATTTTCATTCAAAAAAACTTGACGTTGGATAGCGTTTACATGTCAGTTACCATAAACCATGTCAGTTCAATTACAGTTTCATTTTGATCCTGCCAATCCAATCAGGATATTTTGACTAACATGTTTATTGACCCATTTTAAGCCAGTCTGTCTGTTTACTCAAGTTACTTACTGTATTATATGTTAATGTATGTGTAGCTATTGTAGGAGAGTGTAGGACAACAGTTCAACTTTCTCCAGCAAAACAGAAACAAACAAGCAAAAAAAAGGACACCTAAAAAGGAACTCCTGCTGGTGTCATAGTTACTTTACATGAGGGTTAACAAGAACTTTGGTTTCTCTGAAGTGTGTGATGCGTTGATGTCAAAATCCAGCACTTCAAATGTAACATCCTTTCCTCTAACTTTATCTCTTCTGAAACTTTTCCGGAGCTCTTCAGCTGCCTTTTGCTCTCCCTTGTTCCCATGTCAGGATTTAATGATAAACTTCTAACTTTATTACAATATGATCAATTAAACAAAACCCTTTGAGTCAATTTTAGAAAAAATATGGCAACATTTCAACATCACTATAACTTTTAAAGATCTTGAAGTCAAAGAACCTTTGTCCTCTCTAAGACTCAGCACCCTTCATTTGTTTTAATTTAGTCTTTTTGGATTTGTTTCCATATCACACTAAACCAGATACTCGACCCTTACTCAGACAGTCACACTTATAAAATTGGTTAATTGAGTCCCCTGATAATGGACGAGAGAAGAGGGGCAGAAAAAAGACCAGCGTGACTAAATTAAACACTCGACTCTCTGTAATGTAAAAAAGCACTTTGTTAAAAAGTGTGAAATTCATAACCACGGGCAGAATGTTAATGGCTCATTATAGCTTGTAAAAGGCTACAAATGTGTTGCATTTATAATGAAACACTTCTCCAACTTTGAAGAGGTATCTGTCATCTACTTTTTCTTTATTTGAAAATAACAGGAACAATGATCAGAAGTGGATCAAATAGAATCTCTTCACTTTCATGGTTTCAAAAGTTTTACAAAGAATAATGCAGCTTTTGCCAGTCTGTGCTCAAAAGATGATTACTGTTTCTCTGCCAGCAGCCATGTTTGTCTATGGCAGGTTTCTTGGATGAATAATTGTTTTGTGGTGTCGTGGTGACTTTCTGGAGAATTGTTTCAGCAAACTATATTTGGAGACTTTTTGAAGCAGTGACAGAATTACAAAAATAGGTTTTCAATCCAGTTGATTTTCCTCTGCTTTGATTATGAAGATCAGATGCTTTTTTTATTTTAATTACTTATTTTTATTTATTTTTTCACTATTCTTGTTTATTTTTGTATTACCTTTAATTATCTACTCCTACTGGTTTAGTGCCCAACATCTTCTTGGAATGGGGGGTTACAATATAAATATGAGTGTCATTTCTCCTTGTAATTGACATTATACTGTACACTCACCAGCCAGTTTATTAGGTACACCTGTCCAACTGCTCGTTAACACTTAATTTCTAAGCAGCCAATCACATGGCGGCAACTCAGTGCATTTAGGCATGTAGACATGGTCAAGACAATCTCCTGCAGTTCAAACCGAGCATCAGTATGGGGAAGAAAGGTGATTTGAGTGACTTTGAACGTGGCATGATTGTTGGTGCCAGAAGGGCTGGTCTGAGTATTTCAGAAACTGCTGATCTACTGGGATTCTCACGCACAACCATCTCTAGGGTTTACAGAGAATGGTCCGAAAAAGAAAAAACATCCAGTGAGCGGCAGTTCTGTGGGCGGAAATGCCTTGTTGATGCCGGAGGTCAGAGGAGAATGGCCAGACTGGTTCGAGCTGATAGAAGGGCAACAGTGACTCAAATAACCACCCGTTACAACCAAGGTGGGCAAAATAGCATCTCTGAACGCACAGTACGTCGAACTTTGAGGCAGATGGGCTACAGCAGCAGAAGACCACACCGGGTGCCACTCCTTTCAGCTAAGAACAGGAAACTGAGGCTACAATTTGCACAAGCTCATCGAAATTGGACAATAGAAGATTGGAAAAACGTTGCCTGGTCTGATGAGTCTCGATTTCTGCTGCGACATTCGGATGGTAGGGTCAGAATTTGGCGTCTACAACATGAAAGCATGGATCCATCCTGCCTTGTATCAACGGTTCAGCTGGTGGTGGTGGTGTCATGGTGTGGGGAATATTTTCTTGGCACTCTTTGGGCCCCTTGGTACCAATTGAGCATCGTTGCAACGCCACAGCCTACCTGTGTATTGTTGCTGACCATGTCCATCCCTTTATGACCACAATGTACCCAACTTCTGATGGCTACTTTCAGCAGGATAATGCGCCATGTCATAAAGCTGGAATCATCTCAGACTGGTTTCTTGAACATGACAATGAGTTCACTGTACTCAAATGGCCTCCACAGTCACCAGATCTCAATCCAATAGAGCATCTTTGGGATGTGGTGGAACGGGAGATTCGCATCATGGATGTGCAGCCGACAAATCTGCGGCAACTGTGTGATGCCATCATGTCAATATGGACCAAACTCCCTGAGGAATGCTTCCAGCACCTTATTGTATCACTGCCACGAAGAATTGAGGCAGTTCTGAAAGCAAGGGGGTCCAACCCGTTACTAGAATGGGGTACCTAATAAAGTGGCCGGTGAGTGTATAATGTATCACTGATGCTCAATAAAAATGAAGATCAGATGTTGAATTAACTCGACATTAGATGCTCTCAGTCTTTTTTTTTAATGAAGTATTTCTGCATAATTTATTGATTGATTAACTGTATTGATCTCATGGTGGAGAAATGTACTTGTTACATCAGCTCAAATAATCAATAAAGAAAAGAATAAGGTGCCAAAGGAACAAGAAAAGTGCATGGAATTTGCATATAAACACACCACTATCTCCCTCCACCTTCTACACCTGTTTTATATTTAGTTTTCCATCATAGCGAGACTAAGTATTACATCCTTTTTTTCAATCTGAAAAAAAAAAATCACACAGAACAAAAAGACAATTAGATGAAGTTTATTGATACAATTATTTTAGTTTTTGGTTCTCAGACCTCGGTAGGAATCAGCGCTGAATTTTGTTTGATATGCATAAACAGGAGCAAAGAATAGTTGGTTAATCTGTAGACTGCTGGTTACTAGAGCTTCACTACTGGACCTGGAAGATGGAAGTCCAGTTGGATAACACAGGTTGAGAGAACCTGTCCATGATGCGCAAGCATGAAGCAACAGTGGAGAGGAACAACCTCTTATTGGGAAGTAATCTCTGGCAGAATCAGGCTCAACATGGTGGTTTTCTGCCAGACCAGTTGAGATGAGAGACAAAATGCAGCAAAAGTCTGGGAGGAAGTTTTAGCTACGATGGTGGAGGAGGGGCTGGAGGTGGGATAAAACGGGGTCATCTGAATTGAAGTCAGACACAGCGCAGCCACTGCCTGTGCTTTGGGTAGCACAGACAGTTGTGGATTGGAGGCCTTTTAAGATGAACTCTGGATGCTGATTGGGCTTTAGTGGAGGTGTGGTTCAAAGGTTGTGTTGGAGGTTGATGAAGGTGAGTAATCAGTTTATTCAGTTGAACTTTTGCCTAGGCTCAATTCCAAAAAGTCCAATTATAGTTGTTACAGTAAAAGTAAATAAATAATTACATAATTTAAAAAAGGGAAAATCAACATTTCAAGGTTTATTTCACTTTTCATTAAAAAAAGCTATAAGGGAGTCTAATTTTTTTTCTTACTTTCTTTCTTTCTGTACAAATAAAACAGACAAAGTAACAGCAGTAAGTAAGAGTGGTTTCATTCGATGCTTTCCTATTTTCACACTAGTATCAAAGGCTTGCATTTAGACCTTATATGTATGGAGATATTCTTCATTAGTTTCAGTTGTGTGTTTTCCGATTGAAATAGCGTGTGAAACCCTCTGGCCTTCACTGGTTAATATTTGTGGATTTATATTGTATAGAAAAACAATGCTATAAAAGATGATGATATTCTATATCATTTTTATCACTGACACTTGTAGTACACTTTAAAATGTGAATAAGAACCAGTTGAAGGGGAACTTCCTCACAGAGTCCATAGTGATTTTACCGACTGCTGGTGAAAAATCTGGGTTTGATCATCTGTTAACAAAAGCACATAAGACTGTTGTATAAACTGCTATTAACTGCTAAAAAAAATCCCATCCCATCTATATTAAATGCGATTGATGATTTATTAGAGAGCTAATATGGCTTTCTTTAACTTTGGCCTTATCCTAATCTCCCTAAAGCAAAAGATGTTTTCAGTCGATTCATTACTCAAGTCATGAGGCTCTGTTTTTACCAATGCGGCCAATATTAAGCAGACAGGAAGGAAACTTCTGTGGTGCAAAAAGGATGCTGATGAATCCAACAACACAGACAAACTGTTTTGATTTTTCACCCTATAATTTGTCATGGGGCCATGAGATGAAGAAAAATTGAGGAAATTTATGTTCAAATCTGACCGAAGAAGAGGTCATCCCTCAGCGTACTTTACCTTTAATTTGAATGAAGCACGGATAAAGTTCAATACATATTTGCATAAACTGGTGCACTTTCAAACTTGGGAAGAAGTGTTATTAATAAATGGTTAAATGCATATATATATGTATATATTATAAATATATTATTTCCTCGATATAATGGAAAACAAAAAGACAATGCAGAGCTTTTTTATCTCTGCGTCTATTGAACAAAACACAAGCTTAGGACCGTCTGAAAAGTTCACATTTTGTCTCTGCCTTAAGTGGAGGACATGTCCGGATGTCATGCTCACAACTGATGAAAGAAATTAGATCCAGACTACGTATCCAGTAGCAGGGTCACTGCTATGCCCTGTCAATTTAAGTATGACAAAGTATTTAAATACTTATGGAAAGAAAAAAATCATTCCCTAAAGCAAAAGCAAAGCAAAGCTCCATGTTGGATCTGTTCCGACCTAAACCAGATGATGTGAACCTGAAAAGACACCAGATACAGGCAGCTGTAATGAGCTTCATTCAAAGGTCTGACCTTTAAAGATGGGTAATTAATTAATTGGTGGTTTTATATGACACCTTTAACAATTAAAAGCATAACATTCTTTACAATAGGGTAAGAAGGAAGGAAGGAAGGAAGGAAGGAAGGAAGGAAGGAAGGAAGGAAGGAAGGAAGGAAGGAAGGAAGGAAGGTAGGTAGGTAGGTATAGAGAATGGGGAATAAATGAAAAAAAATTAGAGCCTAAAAGCACCTAACTGACAAATTGACTGAGAGCCAAACAGCAAACTTATTAATAGGTTTAAGGCAATATAAACATCTAAATTCTTGAAGAACAAAAATAAAAACTAAAAATGAATAAACTACAAACAGAAAAAGAATAGCGGGAGCTCACATGACTGAATAGGGAAAACTAAGATACAAAAGGAAATCAGAAGATGTAAAAAAATCTCTAATCATAACAACAAAGCATCAAAGGACAATAAAAAAAAGACTTTTTGGATTTCTTTTATAAGAGAGAATAAAAAAAAATTAAATAGCATTTAATAGTTGCCTCAAAGTTGACTTATTAAATGATGACTTTGAAAACCCTGTCCAGCTGCTTTTCATGTTGATTACTTGGAACTGGGCCATACAGCTCTGTTTTGAGAAAAAAACAAAACACAGCAGCTTATCTTCTGGGACACCGGAGGAAAAATGGTGAAGAGCAAATGACCCCAGCTGACTATTTACTGCCTTTCATTATGCAGTCAGATCTGCTTAATCACAGCTTTCCTCCATTATGTCTCCGATATTATCTGTGATAATGGCTCAAGCTGTGGGTAAGTATAAGCAACCCTTACGATTGTAAAAGACAAAAAAACAAAAAAAGAAAAACTATGTAAACAAGCTTTCTCTATGGCAATTAAAAAGTAACTGCCATGTGACTTCAGCAAGTTAAACTAAATCAGACAAGATTAGATCAGATTATAATGAAAACTGAACGGATGAGAACCAAGTAGCAACGTCTGGCAAAAATGCACAGCATCATATTTAGAGGAAATTAAACATCATGCAAGCAAAAACAACTGAGCTCCTGTCAATAAGCGAAGTGGAGACCTGGGCTTTGATGCACTTGGAAGTTGTTGACACTTTAAACCTTATTATACTAAAGTAAAAAAAAAAAACATGATGCAAAAAAAAAACAAAAAAAAACGCACTGATATGGTCTGATGCAGAGACTGTGATATGATTTAGAGCTTTTTTTTCAACATTCAGCTTTTTTTTTCAGTTTTTTCTTTTTCCCCCCCGTTTTTTCATGTTTTTTTCAACATGCCTGATGGCAGTGGGGAAGAAGCTGTTTTGGAATCTGCTGGACCTGCATCGGATGCTTCGAAGCCTCTGCCCAGAAGGCAGCATGGAGAACAGTCCATGGTGGGGGTGTGAGGGGGCGTGACACGCAGCGCTGGGATGTAAAACAGAATGGCTTACAATGAAAAAAACCTGTCCCAGTTAAAGGACAGTGCTCAGGAATTTTGCGTCCATTGTACTCATATCTTGTGCATAAGGCGAAGTGGTTCACTGAGAAAGACATATTTATGTCCCACAGATGTCAGCCAAATAAAGTTTCTATTTTATTCATTTAGAGAGCTGTGCAAAGAAAAAACAAAACAAATTTCTGCAAGCCCTTTTTGAACTGAAACAATATAATTATCAATCTCTTAATAATGTGAGAAACAGAGAGAGAATGACTTCTACAACTTTTTCCAACTAGAAGTTATTCTGCAACTTGTAAAATCTTGGGGTGAGCTTAATTTTTTGCAAAGTTTCTATTCCGAGCTATTTCATTTTGTTTTGATTAAAAGATGATTGAACCTATGACGACTATTTGTGTTTGATGTGAAAATGTCATGATTTCAAGATGACTTTTATGCTGTTGTTTTCCTTGTAGCTGACAGACATTCATAAGCTTATTTAAAATTGTTTTTCTTCTGGCAGTTCAGGTTATTTCTTTAACCTCTATGACATTAATTAGCACCTAAAAGCTCAATATTGTTTTTATAAAGTCATGTGATGAATCTGGTATTCCTTTAATTAAGTAATTTGACTGACATAATTTGTGCAACCTGTTTTTCTAAGAGCTATGGGCAAGTGTGTATCTGTACTAATAAGATCTTTTCTTTTTAATCATTGCAAGTTCAGTGTTTAGTGTTTGATAAATGTGAATATAGATTAGTCATGTGAACCCAGGGATATATTAAAAAAGGGCATTCTGTGCCTCTTTTATTAACTTCCCATGGAGCTACTGTTATCTCACAGATATTCAATCTGTAGTCATAGAAACCTGCAGAGATTACCAAGTCCCTCAAAAATCCAAGGGATCTACTGAAAAGAATAATTTGTTAAAAAATGTTGTCCATCAGAAGCAAATTTGGTGCTTTGATGAACATGGTATGACAAATATTAAGCTTGAATTAAGTTAAAATAAGTTATCAATGCAAAATGTAAAGAAATAATGAGGAACAGTTAAAAAAGAAGGGTTCAAAGGGAGAACTGCCTTTATTGTAACCAGATTCCTGACTGGCAGCTTGTCAGTTTGACAGCACCAGAGTGGCAACAGTGACTTTGAAGTCTGCGTCCAGAAACCTCCAAATAATCCAGGGAGAATGCATAAGGCACCAAATCATCCAGGTCCCCAGGCTTTAAATCATCAATGTCTGACCAGGTTTTTAGCAAATACATTAACCCCTCCTCCTGACCTCAGGCTCATTTCTCTGCAGCCCATGCCTTCATCCCCTAAGCCATGAGAGAATACAATTTAAAAGTAGATTAAATTTTAAAGGGATTGTGCTGCAACAAAGACAATCTGAAGAAAAGAGTCCCTAAAGTATCAAATAAAGAATAAATGTATGAATAACTCGCTTTAAGACAACCCATGAAAAAATTTAAAATTTAATACATAGAAATTGTTTATAATTATATATGTATAATAAAGTGCTTATATCTGAAAAGGGCTATGAAGAGGTGATCTTATTTAATCGTATCCTTTCACCTCCTATAGTCCTTAACATCAACAGTCTTCCAGATTATGAGTAAAATATATATGAATATACATATACACATTCACATGCGCCAACGCACATCTGCATTCTTACAATTATCCCCCATAGCTCACATGACTGCAACCATTGTAAAAATAGGTACAGTATGCACCCATGCACAGTTACTAAGGGTAACCATTGCTGTTCACCGCCCCTTCTCCTACTCATATAATTTTAAGGAAAACATTTTAAGCATTTTTGTAAACAGTCTCAAACAAGACACTTAGGAATAATCTACACAAGCGAGGATTGTAAATTGGTTGGTATAGCAGAGGACAGGAGCCTTGGTGGGTTAATCCCCAATGGCATCAGTCTGGCTTTAGGGATCTGCAATGTCACTTGACTGTTAACTAGAAAGGAAGCACCTGTTTTGTGAGGTTGAGTATGATTACAACAATTTCAAACACAATTACCAAAATATTCTACAAAAAAAAATTGGTTAAGATGTTTCCAATAAATAAATTGGTAAAAGTACTGCAAGGAACCAAATAAATTACAATGAAGTAACAATGGAGATAGCAGCCTGAAGCAAAGACTCATCGTATAAAGTGTAGAACAGGATCTATTTTTTGTGCAGTTTTCATATGTTGCATTTTTTTCGTGAAAGTCCATAACAGAATAAAAATATCTGACTTAATAGCAAAAACAGGTCCATATGATTACGGTAAGTTCAAGAACAATCGATCAATCATTGATTCCCTCAAATTCCCTTGTGGATATGCGTATATGTATGAACGTCTGCATGTTCTCAGGTGGAATCCGCTCAGATAAGTGGATGTAAATCTTATTTTTTATGATTACATGTGCAGTGTCTCATTACACTGCTTGGCGGAAAATAACTTCTTGTCAGGAAAGAGATTCATACTGACTTGTTTTAAATATGACACCTCCACATACTAGCAGGCAGCAGAGCTGGGAGTACCCAAAGAAACCCCCCTGAAGACGGCCAGGCTGTTCTTAGCTGCTGGAAAGCAATATATCATATTTATAAACTGTTTCTCCAGAGTGTAGTAAAAACACCATTCTTTTCAAACCTGTGGAGTTTAATCCCATCCTATTTGATCATTTTCCATATGCTCCCAGTACTGCAGAAGTAGAGATCAAGGTTTGTATGTAGTCTCTGTCTTTAAGAAAACTCCTGGATTAGCTGTTCAGATTGGTTGAGAGAGACAAGCTGTAAAAAGTTCAGATTTCAGAATTCCAGCATCTCTGACACTGGCATGCCAGAACCTTGGATGCCAAAACACGCAGACTCGCTGCACTTAGTGCTTTAACGTCCAATGGGCGCTTGGCGTTATCACACATTAGGAGCAATCTGGGTCTAAGGGTCTTGCTCAGTGAGCCAGAGTGGTGTGGAGTTTGAACCGATACTTGCGGCCTTTTTAGAACAAAAGCACTCTGCTTTAAATATTAGACCAACACACCCCCTTCAAACATTGTTGAAGTGACCAAACCACGTAGAAAGTCGGAAATGTCTTAGCATTTCTCTGGCTCTTAGATGCCAGAAGTGATCACACAGTTACATAACCATCCTATAAGGATGAAATGATTTTAAAATACAATTTCAGCTCTTTAATCTGAATACTGCAGAGGTAGATCAGTGCAGAGGTTGTAGCTGGGGAAGAATACTGTCATGATCTTGGCACTGATGCTGGATTATTGTTTTCATTCATCCACCTGCTTAGCTCCGCTTTCTTTTCATTATCATTCGTCGGATCCACCTGTTCCAGTTCCGATTTAAACAGCTGCCTCCCAGCCAGCAGTGCAAGTTTATTCGAGCCTGCTAATGACCTTGGATCTGGATCTTGGATTTCTCTTCGGCACCTCTTCGGATCCCTAATCTTCTGGCTTGGACTCCTGCTTCGTCATCGACACCGGCTTTGGATTCTCCTTCCAGATGCTACTGCTCTTCCTCGTCTCTGGCTTCTGCTTTTCGGTCTGCTCTGCAGTACCTTTGGCTTCTACTCTTGGAACCCTCTGGGAGTGGGCGGTTCCTACTGCATGCTCTGAAAAAATTATCCAGCTTGATTCCACTTCTGCCTCTGGGTTCAGACTGAACTTAAAAACAAGGTTAGTGACTCACCTGTTGCTGTTGTTTCCTGTCAGAGGAAACCTGTGTTTCTACCTCTACAGAAAATCCAGTCATCTAGTCCAATCTGATGAGCCACAGATCCCTGAGCAGTTAATAAACACTTTTTATAAATCACTTCAGTCTGTCTGCCTGAATTCTGGGTCCAATGTTCTGAGTCCTGAGAGATACGGTCGAAGCAGAAAGAAGTCTTGAATGATGGTTACGTTTGTTTTTATAACCTCGGCAAAGCCGTTCAGAGGGCAGTGCACTCCCTCACGTGTCATTTCTGGGAAAATGTGTCATTACTTGGATACTATCTGTTTTTGATGTAATAGCATGCTGATCAAGACCATCTGCGTGAATGTGTGCCATCTAAACAAGCAGAGTACACTCTGTTCCATTTATCAATCCAAACCTATCGAACAATAAATGGGTCAGCTTATGTTTCTTGATAATGAACTCAGTAATTTTCCACTTCACTATTGCTCTAACAAGCCTTAGCTCCATCTAATATTGAACAACACATTGGCCTGAAAACAGTAGTGAAACACTGCTTGGCTGTTCATTTTAAAAACTCAACTTATTCTTTAGTTGAAAATCTATTTTCTAATCAACTGTATAAAAGCTGTCCTCAGCCTTGACTTCTACACACTCTCTCTAAATGACTTTGCTTCCACATAGTTTGTTGGTACAACAAAATTAAATACAGTACACAAACACAGTGAATGGACGATGATAATAAAAGGTTAGTCTGATGATGTTGTGTTATAAGCCCTTTCTCCAGACCTTGACCATGAGAGGTGCTAAGATGGCGAAGAGAACCATGTCTAATTTTATCTCTTATTATGTGAACAATTCAACTGGTCACTTGCATATGACCTTTCTGAGGAGGTTGACAATGTTTGACATGAATAAACTTTGAAAGCTGCATCAGAATAGATTCGAATAGAATAGAATCCTGACCAATTATCAGTACAGATTCAACAAAAACCACAATCTTCTGCAAAGAGTGGTGTGGACTGAAGAGCAGTATGAGTAGCTCCACCTACGCAGTGGAACCAGCTGCATCATCTTTAATCATCAAAATCATGTTCAGCGGAGCTTGTTATTTCACTTCACTTCAGGTATGAAGTTGGATAAAGGTTTCTGCACATAGCGCTCTGCTTCGTGCCTTTTTGCATAGAACTCATGCAAGCAAAAATCCATGTTTTGTTTTTGTTCGCTGACCAGTGTGAATGTATTGAAAAAATGGTAAAGCCTGAGGTTGCATTTCATGTGTTAAGCAGTAGCCTTGGAAAAAAAATGGAATAAATTCCTTTGTAAGCTTGAAAAATACATTATGTGCTTAAACATCTTTGTAAGGATCTTCTTACATCTTAAATCCATTCAAGGAGTCTATTCAGACTGTACTGCAATAAGGTGGAAGTTTTGCTGGAAGCCCAACCAAAGCATGCATGCAGCACACAATTCTGTGAGAAAGGAGCCTGGAGGGGTTGCATGTTGTTAATTATTTATTTATTTATACCATGGAGAGCTAGAATTGTTTGTTCCGGCTACTTTATGAGATCTCTGTTATTGCAGTGACAGGATGACCTGTGCAGAGCATTCGCAGCGCCAGCAGCATTAAAATAAATTATTTGTGGTGCTGCCAGTCAAATCTGGGCACGATCCCAAACCCATGTAGGAGGGCAAGACCTTCACAGCAGACTTTTTAGCACTGACGAATATTCATTAACTTTGGGTTAAATTACAATGTCAACATGTCTTGTGGTAGGTAGTCCCAGCCTTCGTTTTTTAACTTTCTAATCAGCACATAAAAAGATCCCATTGAGAAGCAGTTACAGTAGAATAAAAAAGGTCTTATTTAGCAACAAAAGATCCATAGTCTTCATTCAAATAGCATTTATCAAACCTTACAAAGGAGAATAGATAATGTTTTTCAATGTTGTCTGTTCTGGCCAGAGTTAGTATTTAACTAACTGCTTAAAATTCACATGAACAGCTGGGAGGAAACTGCATGCAACTTAACCAAAACAAATTACATTTACAGACAATTTGGAACACACAGGGACATTCAAAAATGTTGAACCCAAGGAAGTATGGCTCCCACTCCAAAACAAAAGTTTTAAAATGGAAGAAAAGATAAACTGGAAAATATTTCTCCTGGCAATCTTGTAAGAAATGGAGATATTCATCTAGTGTATGTGATCAGACTTCCAGGAAATTGGTATTTTAGCATTTATGTCACTATTGCAATCAAAGTAAAGGTTGTCATTCACATCTGTTGGACTATAAGATGCAGGGTATGTGACTTAGTGACAACACTGCTGTGACTAAAGACTGTTTTATAATGATTTTGTTGTTATTTTTCTTTTTAAAATATAGTAAAAATTTTATAAAAAAAGTAAAAAAATATATAAAAAATTATCAATCATGATCACATTGTTGGTGCGGAGGCCTTAGTCCTTAACATGGCCGACCCGGGTTCGAATCTGGCCAATCTGTGGTCCTTTGCCACATGCCTCTCTCCCTGTCTCTCACCCCGCTTCCTATCAGCCCACTGTTAAAAAAAGGGGCCACTACTGCCATAAAAAAGAAAGGAAAAAAAAGAATACCTTGTTGGAAAATAATGTTGCAGAGCTTACAGAAACTTTCCTTGTCTGCACATAAATCAGATCTCATTTTGGCTCTCTAAGGTTCAGGAGGTGATGATGGCTTGCTTTTGATCACAAAATGAAGGCAACCTGTTTCTGGTTTCCAGTTAGATACTCTTTGCTCAGTGAGGGGCAAAAATGAAGATAACAAGGTACAAGGACTTGACCAACTGAAAGTTAAAAACAAGACCAGGCAACACTTTTCTTATCTTTTTTGTTTGGTTTTGGGAGCCTGAAAAAAATGAAGACATAGCTTTCTTTACCAGATAGTAGGAGTTGGACCAGGCGTGGCCTTGCTGGTAAAGTCAATCTGCATTAAGATTGCGTTTTATGGGATTCTACACAGTCATTTGTAACCAATGATTCTTTCAGCCAGACTGCTCAGTCACACTTGACATCAACAAGGCATTAAGCACCACCAGTCAGTGAATATTACCCAAAGTTCAGACTACGTTTACCAATGAGTGATGGTTATTAGTGGAAATACGTGCAGATTAGCTGTTTTAGCTGCTTAGATCAGATAATCAACTCCCAAAATCATCACAACTCTCCTTTCCTCCATATTCTAGTCCTTGTTTAAAGTTGTCAAAGTTGTCTCCAGCTTGTCTAAATGCTTAAATCTATTACATTTTGTTAACAGTTGAGGATTTTGCTCTTTGTTCTAATGATGTCTTTGCAGTGACGGAGGACAGATCAACCTCCAGTGAGTTTTTGCCTGAAATAAACTGAATAAAAACAAAAACAAAAAAATTTTTATGACATTGCGCCCCTTTACTATACATCATAACCAGATCCAGTTCCTGCTCGGTAAATTTGACACAAATTGATGGAAAAGTATAGCTTGTTGAACTTTTGCTTCACTCCATGTGTGGTTCCACCGCATATTTATTGTCATTTTGCTTTGCTTTATTTGCACAATTCTCAATATAGGTCCTTCTCCAACGTTAATTTTACTCCCTAACATGCGTTTTTATAGTGATAACATCTCAATAGATTTTTCAATTAATCCTTTGTATATCGGTTTAATTACCCATGTGAGCTACATAATACTATGAGGATGTTTAATTAACGAAAAGAAGTGGAGCAGTCTATAAATGAAAACTGCAACTACTTCAGAAAGTTTCTACTTCTTGATGGGTTTCATTAAACACATTCCTCATTTATCACTATGTTTAATCAGATTTAAGATGTTCTTGTTATTGAACAAGTCTTTACTTCATGCTTCAGAGGCGCTCCCTATTCTTTGACAACACAGTAACCGGTTGAGCTGATTTCTGGACCAGTTGTCAAAGCAAAACGGCAGTGTTTTAGTTCAGCTGAATGAAAATTTCCCATTGGCCAGGGTTTGTTTTATACCAAGAAGATAATTGAGTTTGCCGGCAGTCATGCATAAAGACCGGGGACAGAGCAAACAGCTCGATGCACTAGGCAGCTGGCTGAAAGCATAGGAAACTATATTGGCTGCTGTCAAGTGAGAGTGTTTTCTTCAACTGCTGACCCCTCAGAGGGAAGCCCATCCTCTTTAAGCTGCTCTGTATTCAGAGCAGCACATTCAGCTCTGCTAGGCCGACTGTGGCAGAGATTTGCTCATCAGCAGAGACCAGAAAACGAGAGGGATGACGCCGCTGGAGTAAATATTGACAAAACCTTTCAGTCACCACAGATTCTCAGGGTAAATCGGTGCTCCAGAGGGAGCTAATTTCATTTACACTAAGTAAGAGGTTTGAGGTGGAGAGGCTTTCTATACTATTCGACTTTCTCTGTGTTGAACAAACTATTTCATAAAGGTCTTTATATCGAGCTTTACTTATTTATTTGTTTGAAATGAGATAAGGAGACTTTAATATCGCTTTATAACAAATACAAGTAAAATACCCCTTACAATTCCCAGCCTAATTCCATTCTTGTTAATCCAGTCATCTAAACTTCTTTCTCTCTATATATAATATTTTTTTCAGTGTTGCTATATGAAAATAATTTCTATGTCTTAGAAAAGCAGAAATAAATATACTTTTCTTATGATATGCTAAGCAAACTGTTAAAGCTGTTGTGTTTGTCACAAATCACACATTTTTAATATTAGTACATTGCTGTGCACATTTTGCATATTTTTTCTTGTAACAACCACATACTTTAGTATATATCTTATTGATTCTATGTGACAGACCAACATAAAATTGTGAACTGGAAAGCAAAATGGTAAAAAATATTTTCTTTGCAAAATAGCTAAGCTCAGTTTTGATGGGACCGAGATCCTCTGTGGATATCAGTTTGTAAGATTTGCCAAATAATCTAGTCTAAATTTAAGCTTAGACTTCGACTAGATAATATTAAAACATGAAAAACATGATTGTGCTTCAATTTAAGCCAGGAGTGTTAAAACGTTTTAGTATGTGAGCCAAGAGTTGTGGACCAAAAAACTATAATGTATAGAAAAAGTAATTATGACTTTTTTATTTAAAGAGACATGTAAACCATAGTAGATTTTTGTAGGTTTGCTTCAGCAAGAGAAAAATAATAATTTTAAGGAAAAGTGGCCCTATTTACTCTGACTTGGTGCAATAAGGTAGTGTTATCATAAACAGAGTCTAATATACCTGACATTCCATTGGGAAAATGTTCCAATTAGTAGGTAATATCAAAACACTCCATCTGGATCCACCTCTGCAAACATCATTTGTAAATAATGAAATTATATCCCTGTTTGACCCGCTCAATTGATGGGTTAACTCAACAATAATCCAGTCACTCTTTGGTATAACATTTCCCTGCACTTCCTGTTTTCTCTTTTCTCTTCAACCTATGGGTAATCAGTGAGCAATAGCTTGTTCACATCACATTTTCTAAAAACACAGTAAAACCACAGCTGGGAAGAAAAAAATAAGAGTGATAGAAATGCTTATAAAGCTGGTTGAAAGGTTTATTAAAGGACAAGTCGACTCACATTCAGAATACAAACTTCTGAAAGTACTTTAAGAAGCAAATTATTACATACTTTTCAATAAATGATAAGTGTTTTAAATAAGAGTAATTTTATTTTAATCTGCTTTACTGGAGACATCCATGTTTGTCGAAGAGCACTACTGCCACCTACCGGTTTTTGACGTCATGGTGCGGTATCAGCTGTTGAGCAAGTCATAGTGCTGTATCTGGTGTTTGTCACTACACGCTATTATTCGTGATGGCCAATGCACTATGCAAAGCACAGAGTAACGGATTAATGACGTGTATTTTGTCTGTCCAGAAGTTTGATGGCAACCCTTCCCTCTTCAAGTTGGTAATCCAACGATGAACCCATGGTGGATCATAAATCAGAAAGGTGAAATAACAAAAAAAAAAAATCACTTTCACCCAATGTATTACAACATCCAACTGCCATGCAAGTGGGCATTCTCAGTTTAAGTATAACTCTTGCGAATTTCAATGGTGAAGTCCTCTGGAAATCTTAAATAATTTTGTTGATTGCAACTGTGTCTAGTAGCTCCCATTGATTTTGTTTGTAAAGCAGGGAGAATGGCTCCAGGTTCACCGCACTGTGGCGTCAGTGCCGGAAGATGTAAGGAGTGAGGTGTTACTATATTTGGGCAAAAATGGCCGCTCCCAGACTCAGTGATTGCAACGAAAAATATTGTTTTTATTTTTTTTACTGATTAACACTAAATTCATGAAATCACTGCAAACATATTAGTTTTAGGTATAAATAATGAACCATTGGTTATTTCTTGCTGACCGGGCTTTTCCTTTAAAGTCGTAGGGAAATGGCCATTCCAACGGTTGCAGTTTTGTGAATAAAGTGAATGTTATTGGTCTATTATCAAGGGGG
>NW_015150705.1:276710-280041 GCF_000732505.1 Cyprinodon variegatus
CCATCATACATTTTTTATTTAGAGGAAAGTGGGGACGAAGTTGTTGTGGAAGAGGACGCCAGGGCGGCAGAAGCTTGGTTTGGTGTAGAAGGCTTCCAGCCGTAAATGTTTGAGCCCTTGCCTCGCAATGCTGCCAGTTCTGTTAGCTCTACGCCTGCTGAAGACACAGACGTCCATCCCCATGAACACTGGGACGGAACTCAATGGGAAAGGAAACGATTCTTATTTTAACCGTTGCGTATATTAGCTGCCACATATGAATCAAGATGCTATGACTGAAAACATTTGATTGACAGATGACCTTTGATATATGATTGGCCCAATTTAGGTGTACAAGCTGACGTAAAACTAACTGGCCTGCATAAGATAACGAAAAAACGTTTAACGATTTTAAGAAAGAATTTTTTTTAAAATTGAAATTTTCTAACTTTTGGGAAAATATTGTCTCATAAAGAGTACATTTATATACACGTTTAAGCCAGAATGATTTGACATTTAAATATTACTTCCCTACGACTTTAAAGCCTATTGAAAAGAGGTCTAGTCCAGGGGCCACACTATGGCCATCCTGACCTAAAACCCTCCCACTGCAGCTCCTACCATCGGTTTAAGGTTGGGAAGCTCTGTCAGTCTTAAGTCTTTTGGAGCCTCTGACAGCATCTGCCTCTTTCCATCTTCACGTCAACTCTGAGCAGCTCACCAGAGAAAGGAACCCCTTCAACACATCGATGCTATCCCCAGGGCATCACTATGAGATGATTTCTTCAAGATGTCCATCTAGCAGGGGCTCCATCTTCTAAATGCAGAAACGGGACTTTTTATAGTAGAATACATGCATGAGGCAATACAGTTTGAGGTTTTAATTTGATGAGATGAAAGTTCGGCCATCAAGCATAAATGATTACAAACCGACAACTGGAGCAGAATGATAATTGGCGGATAATTTAATTAATAAACTGTAGTGGGAAGTTTCATGCCCTTGTTATAACTATAAACACAGCCTCATAGAGGACTGGGTGACAGCCACTCACACATTTCACAATGTGTTTGTTTTTCCTTAACCAGTGTTCTAATTAGATTCCTCAAATGAGTAACCATAACAACGAGCTGTATCTGAGCAATGATGAAGTCCCTTTTTCCAAATTCTGAGTCATTTGGCTCAGCTCACACTTCACCTGGCTCCCAAATGGTGTTTTCGCTTTCCACGACGGTGATTGTTATTTTTCATATAAAGAGCACTCCACACTTATTGGCACCCCTTATCAAGACATAAAATAGACTTTAAATACACTTTTAAAAGTTTATTATTAATTTGTCCTTTAAGTTGAATGAATTTTTGTAGGAAGGACAAACCCTATGGAAAGTAATATTTGAAATGTAGCATTGCTTCTTACTGATTTGTTGCACTCAAAGATATCGTCTATCACATTTCCTGAGACGGAAATTTGTCTTGACCTCTGGCAATAGTTCATTCATAAAAACACATAATCTAAAAGGCACCATGTTTGGTTTAGTTTCAGGGTTTATTTCTAGTGTTCATTATTGTTTTGTCATCTTACTTTCTATTCTTGATTAGTTTGGTCATTTCATAGTTATTCTAGTTGATTTATTCCTTGTGTTTTCTCTTTGTAAAGGTTAGATTCAAAGGGCCTCCTGCAAGAAGCGATCTATAATCTACGACTAACTGTTCTTAAATTGTGATTTAGGATAAAATGTCATATTCACAAGTTTTCTCCTATTTCTAATCTTCTCTCAGGTAAGGAAAAATTTCACGAGTGTTCCAGAATTGAAGCATGAGTCTTGCACAATCAGTGAGCTATTATCCAAACCTAGTTTTTCACTAAATTACCACATTTGTTGTTACTTAGAAGTAATTGTACATTTTATAATGCAACTCTGCAATTAGAAATAACATTTTTAGTTGCTGATGACAGAGTTATCGCTCATTAGACTTGTAGCCGGCAGGTCGGGATCCAGGGGACACTGGTTTAATTTGTTGTCATTTTGTTTAAGGAAAGAACAGTCAGTGAGCTCTATGTGAGATCAAGCTACTATTGAAATAACGTCCGGAAAGGAAAATGGATAGAAAGTTTAGAAAAGAGTTTCAGCAACAAGTCGCTGGCTAGCTTTTGTACATATAACTGTAACATATGCATTTTCTTCACTTCATGGCAGCTCATTGGAGGTGTTATTACATAAAATGTGGAATGTTTGAGTCTGTCTAAGTTTTTCTGCTAACATTTTTATGTTGATGTCTTGTATGAAAGAGATGAATACTGAGATGAAGGGATGATAGACCTGATCTTGATATGTACAGAACACTTGTGCATGTGTATTAAAAGGAGATTTTGCAGAATTTTGTGTTGTGCTGGTTGATGGTGAACTCATATTAAGCAATTCTATCATATGTTGTACCTCTTGCCTCCAACTGTAGTGTTTCAATTAATGTTTTTGGATAGAATTATTATTTTTTTTATTATTAATAGTAATTTTTTTTTACCTCTGTAACAGTGCAGCCACAGTATTTATAGCTCTTCCAACTTATTTCCCACTGCTTGGCTTTTGCTGGTCCAGTTATCCTGCATCGGGGCCCTCAGTCTGCAGAACCTCAATCTCCAGGTTTTTCTTCTTCATTTTTAAATGCCTTATGTTTATGGCATCATTATTGTGGTAATTATGCAGATTTATATTTCTCAGGAATGCATGCTTACTTACAAGTGACTGCTTCAGGTTTCAGAGGATCATTTGGGAAGTTCTAATGAAGTTAAGAATGTTTTTTGCATTCATAGGGGCCTATATTAGGAGAAAAAGTAGAATACATTTATGACAAGAATGCAAAAATGTTGTTGCATGAGGCCCATTGATCTAGTTTTTCTGTTTACTCTCCCATGCCCCCTTCTGCCATTCTCTTTGGACCAATCCCAAACCAGCATCTAAGAGCTACCTCTAAAATATTGAGCGTCACAGCGCTGCAGCTGTGAAAGGTGTCTTGATTGAAGGGGGTTGGTATAAATTGGAATGAAACGGCCTCTTCCATCCAATGGAAAAGGAAAGCAGCCAATGCTACGGTAACACAGTACATGGCTGTAACCCTATCAAACATTTGCCCCTCCTTAAAAATAAGTTTATACGGTCAAATAAAACTGTTTCATTGCAGAACTTCCCTTAAGTGATTGATGACGTCTTTTTTTCTTTTTCTTAAGCTGTGATTTTTTGTCAGTATGACAAAGATGTAGCTAATTGGTGGAACTTATATTTGAATGCTCTGCCAATTGTTCGCGTTACACACACTGCCAAATTTCAGCGAGCCTGCACTTATGCTGACTGGATA